>NW_022681474.1:31748337-31964593 GCF_009764315.1 Trachypithecus francoisi
AGGTGGCCCTCCCCAGTTCGAGTGGAGCTTTCATGCTGTGCCGTTAAACTGCACAGAGCTGCTGCCTCATGTGGTGGGAGGAAGTAGAGACAGTTGTACAGTTTGGAGGTGAGCAGGCCCTTGCTGGTTTAGGAGCAGGAGCTCTGACATCCCATAGGACACACTAAGAGAAGAACTGGTTCTGAACTGGGAACCCTGGTGGGATAGAGGCAACTGTAAGATATCTACATAGAGGTATTAATAAGGGGGAAAGGGAAAGAAAACATACCACACACACATAAACACACACACATCCTTCTCAAGGTGAGCACACATACACACACGTATCCTTCTTAAGGTGAGCACACACACACACACGTCCTTCTCAAGGTGAGCTTGAAAATCAAAGCAATAACAAGACACTATGAAACAAACAAACAAATATATGAATCCAGAACAGGGACGATTATAAAAGATAAGTACTGGCCGGGCGTGGTGGCTCAAGCCTGTAATCCCAGCACTTTGGGAGGCCGAGACAGGCGGATCACAAGGTCAGGAGATCGAGAACATCCTGGCTAACACGGTGAAACCCCGTCTCTACTAAAAAATACAAAAAACTAGCCAGGCGAGGTGGTGGGCGCCTGTAGTCCCAGCTACTCGGGAGGCTGAGGCAGGAGAATGACCTGAAAAAAAATAAATAAATAAATAAATAAATAAATAAAAGATAAGTACTACCACTCAAACAATAATATATTAACTGAAATTTAAAACTAAATAGAAGTGATAATAAATACTAGACTTGTCATAGCCATAATATTAAAGAGCTGTAATATACTGAATGATCCAAAATGAAGCACAGACAGATAAAGAAACCTAAAATATGAAAGAGAAGCCAGGAAACACAGAGAACAGATTGAGACCCTCTCTGATGGACATAATTGCAGTTCCAGAAGTAGAGAATATAGAAAATTCTCTATATTCTCTATATACGGTGGAGTGGCATTTTTGAGAAGGCAATGGCTTAACATTTTCCTGAATTAAAGGGGAAAAAAAGAGTGTTCATACATATAGTGCATGCCAACTGTGGACAGGACAAAAAAGAAATAAAACCACACCTGGACATTTTGTAGTGAAATTGTAGAACACCAAGGAAAAATAAACAACCTTTAGAAGTTATAAGGGAGAAATGACAGATGCGCTACACATTGGTAACACTAAGAGTACTGTCTTAGTTTTCTGTGCTATGTAAAAAATTACCACAAGCTTAGAGCTTAATCAACACACATTTCTTATCTCATTGTTTCTGTGGGTCGGGAGTTTGAACATGGCTTAGCTGGGTTCTCTGTAAGGCAGCCATTGAGGTGTCAGCCTGGCCTGGGTTCTCATCTGGAGGATCAATTGGGGAAGGATCTGCTGCTTCTAAGCCCACTCAGGTTGTTGGCAGAATTCACTTCCTTGCAACTGTAGGACTAATGGCTGCTTGCCTCTTCAAAGCAGCAAGGAGAGCAAGACTCCAGAGCCAATCTGCAATCAGTCAGTGTTATGTGACACAATGTGATCACAGGAATGGCATCCCATCACTCTTGCCATATTCTATTGGTTAGCAGAAAGTCACAGGTACAATCCACACTCAAAGGGAGGTGATTATTTAAGAGCTTGCACACCAGGAGTTAAGATTTGTGGAGGCTGCCTTGAGGTCTGCTTGCATAGGAAGTAGGCATCTCACCAGCAAGAGATACCAGAAGACAGTAGAGGAATAGCCTCAAAGTCATGGAGAAAATAATCGTCAGTCTGTACTGGGATGAAATTTCATTTAAATTGAGAGCCAAATAAAGTCATTTTCAAACACCTAAAAACTTAGAAAGGTGACTACTGTTTCTGACTTTTGGAACAGTATTTTAAAATTATTTTAAATAACAGTAACAAAGACAGTGGTAAAATATGTTGACATGGCTAACTACTATATTTAAATGTTAAATGATTGATTATATTTTGTCTTCATAGATATAGATCTAAAATTCCAGCTAGAAATATCATGAAGATGGGGAGATAAGATGGAAAGGAGGAGGGAATGCATGCTAACCGAGTAACAGAGCCTTTGTTGTTCAGAAGAAAGACAGAGGCACTGGATAACTTTAGACATCATTAGGAAAATGTAAAATAAAATATATATATTAAAACCAAATTTCACCAAAAAGTGAAGGAATACAAGTTGTAATATTCAAACCAGCCTAAGGGAGAGAAAAAAGCAAATTCAAAACAAGAACAATTAAATAAAAAGATTTTTTTTTTTCCGAGATGGAGTCTTGCTCTGTCACCCAGGCTGGAGTACAATGGTGTAATCTTGGCTCACTGCAACAGCTGCCTCCCAGGTTCAAGCGATTCTCCTGCCTCAGCCTCCCTAGTAGCTGGGATTACAGATGTGCACCATGACACCCAGCTAATTTTTGTATTTTTAGTAGAGATGGGTTTTGCCATGTTGGGCAGGCCAGTCTTGAACTCCTGACCTCAGGTGATCCACCTGCCTCAGCCTCCCAAAGTGCTGGCATTTACAGGCATAAGCCACCGTGCCTGGCCAAAAAAAATGTTTTTAACCATTTCAACAGATGTCAGGAAAGTAGGAAAATATATGCAAAAAAAAAAAAAAAGCATGGTTCAAAAAAGATAGCAGGAAGAAGTCCAATTAAACACAACAAATAAATGAAATATGATTACCCTCACCTATGAAAATACACTGACTGTAAAAGGCACAGTTAAAACATCTGGGGAAAGGTTTAAAATGAAGGAATTTTTTGAATTCATGAATTTCCAAAGCACCCTATTGCTTAGCCAATGATTCTCTAATGTCTAGTGAAGGATTTGATGAAAATGTGGATTCCTGGGCACTGCCTCAGAAATATTGGTTGAACAGGTCTGGTTTCTAAGCCAATCATCGGGATAATTAGTAAATTAGGTAGTTTTCTCTGATGAAGATGACCTGAATGCCAAGCTCTAGAAGATCAGGTTCTTCAGCAGCCTTCAGCCTAGCCATCTAAACTTTCCATCATCAGTTCATCTTACTTCTCTCGATTTAGCTTTCCCTGATCCCCTCACAAACCATATTTTTCCTTTTACCAAGAAGAGAAGGGAGGCGTGACTTTGTTACAGGAAAGGGGTCCATATTTAGACCCCAAGAGAGGGTTCTTGGATCTCACGCAAGAAAGAATTCAGGGCGAGTCCCTGGAGTAAAGTGAAAGCAAGTTTGTTAAAAAAAGTAAAGGAATAAAAGAATGGCTACTCATAGACAGAGCAGCCCTGAGGGCTGCCAGTTGCCCATTGTTATGGTTATTTCTTGATGATACGTTGAATAAGGGGTGGCTTATTCATGTCTCCCATTTTTAGACCATATAGAGTAACTTCCTGACATGGTCATGGCATCTGTGAACTGTCATGGCACTGGTGGGAGTGTAGCAGTGAGGACAACCAGAGGTCACTCTCATCACCATCTTGGTTTTGGTTTTGGTTGGCTTCTTTTTTTTTTTTTTGAGACAGAGTCTCGTTCTGTCGCCCATGCTGGAGTACAGTGGCGCAATCTCTGCTCACTGCAACCTCCACCTCCCTGGTTCAAGCGATTCTCCTGCCTCAGCCTCCTGAGTAGCTGAGATTACAGGCGCCCGCCACCATGCCCAGCTAATTTTTGTATTTTTAGTAGAGACAAGGTTTCACTATGTTGGCCAGGCTAGTCTTGAGCTCTTGACCTCAAGAGATCCACTTGCTTTGGCCTCCCAAGGTGCTAGGATTACAGGCATAAGCCACCACGCCCTGGCTGGCTTCTTTACTGCAACCTGTTTTTATCAGCGAGGTCTTTATGACCTATATCTTGTGCTGACCTCCTGTCTCATCCTATGATTAAGAATGCCTAATGATCTGGGAATACAGCCCAGTTGGTCTCAGTCTCATTTTACCCAGCTCCTATTCAAGATAGCGTTTGCTCTGATTCAAATGCCTCTGACAACTTGTCTAGTTTACTGCTTCCCAGGCTCAAAGCTACAAGAGTAGGTCCAGGGTGCTCTTCAGCCCTTGTTTCTGCAGCAGCAAAGATGAAAGTCAGACAAAATAAGCCAAAAAGTGCTGAACTATGACGGCTAAGTCCTTAGGGGTTTATTAGATTTTACTTTCCTGGGACATTGAGAAAAGTCTTCAGCTGAAGTCCATTAAGCAAATTGAAACACTGGAGAAAAATAAACATAGATTGATGTAGATAGCAGTTTTATGAGAGAAAGGAAGCAGTTAGTTCTAACAAAGCTCCCGTCTGTTACTTGGACTCTTGGATGCTCTTAAAACTCAAAAGATACTGTTCTTTCCAAGATATTTCTTTTATGACTGCTGACAATCATAAAAGAAAGTTAATAGAATTTTTTCCCCCAAATACAAAAGTTGGTACAACCTAAAATAAAAATATAATCACATTGTTTCTCAGTACAATTCCTGACACCAAGTCATTTGTCCTTGTGTCTCCAAACAGGGAATTAAATAATAAACCCAAGACTATGGTATATTGGGTACATGCTACATAGCGCTTGGACCTCAGATGAAACCAAACCACACTCATATACACTTCCTCCAAAGTAGAAACCTGTATGATAGAGAATCACTTCAAATTCATACTTTGGGGGAATTATTAGCAAAATCTGAAAAACAAGACATTTTATAATATTCCGAATCTTTAATAATGCAAAATACAAAAAAAATTTTGTTGCACACCTATGATATGCAATGCTTGGGCCTATGATGCATGCGAAGAAGATGAACAAAAGATTTATATGCAAATCATCTTTCTTGCAGATGATTCCATGCATTTATTTTAGACATTTAAAAATAAAGTCACCACTTGGACTTTGTCTCCAAGGCAAGGAATATTCCCTCAGGGCGATGACTCTCAAAGCTCTATGCATGCATATTTTCCTAAGGGACAGGGGTGAAGCCAGCGTTAGATTTTTCCATTTCACATTCTGTGGCATATTCAGAGGCCCTGCTCTCTTCCTCACCTTGCCCTGAGGTTATGGAAACAGAGCCTGGTGCCAGCCTCACTCTCCAGCAGATCCACATGCATGGGCTGGTTCCTCTCCAGAGGGCAGGACTGCAGAAGATGGAGGACGTGAAATACAGATGGAGTCCTTGGATTTTCTAAGCCAAGTAAATTCAATATTTCAAAACATTCTTACATTTTAAAAGGTTCAATCTTTCTAAATATTGCAAAATTCTTTACTTCCAAATATTTCCAGCCTTGCTTCACACTGAACATATATGTGCATAATTATAGACATTGCATATTTCCAAAGAAATAAGGGGGAGCAAAACCCCTGAGTCATCTAAACTCATTACAAGTGAGAGCTGTTGTTTTGCGGAGATGTCACGTTATTTTTTTAAAGGGAAAAAAAGCAAGTTGTACTAGTTTTGTAATAGATAAAAGCACAATTTCCTCTTTTGTGTGCAATTAGTTACAAAGGAGAGCATCTCAGAAATATAGATGGCCAAATTCTCCCTCAGCCCAAGTAAATATCTCCCCAAAAAGCCCATAATAATCTCAAAGCTAGCTGCTGCTCTCTTGACACTGAAAATTAAATTAATCTAATTATCCTTTCTAGCAGGGCTCAGGAGAGACATAACCAGTTTAAATCCACAGAAACCCCGAACTTCGTTTTTGCCAATCATTCTAACATTCCCTTGAAATCTTTCACAAGAGCTGCCTTAAAAAAACAAAATGGGCTAATTTGGCTCCTCCTGTGCCGTCTTTTCTCACTGGTTAGGGAAGACACTATGGTATGCATTGCGCAGAAACCAGAGACAAGAGGTTCAAATACTCCACAAACCAGATTACCAGCCAAAGGAAAAATCTAAAGGAGCGAGAGTTTCCCCAAATCCCCAAATGAAATTAGAAATAACAACCCCCTGGAAGTGCCCAAGGTCTTTAATACTTGTGGAATGCTTGGTTGAGTTAATATCAAATATTATGACCATATCTGGGTTAGCAGGCAGAATTCCCACTCCACCCTGGAGACTTGATTTTTCTCATGCAACCTCATTAGTGGCAGAGACTCTGCCATGAAAACCCAGATTTGCAATTAGCATTATCTCCTGTTAAAAAGACTATGTGTACCACAAGTGTAGAATTATATGCTGTGTAAAATATGAGGTATAATTATAAAATGGGGAGCTTGAGAGGTGGGGGTGCCTTCTTAAATGGGGCTGGTGACCCATTGCCCTTGGAGTAGAAGATAAATGGGGACCAGCCTTCTGAGCACTCAGAGGTTTGGGAGAGGTAAAGGGATCTGATTAAAGTAGATTGAGAAACTTTTTTTTACAGAGATTGTGAAAAAAATGACAGCTTCTAAGGGGGAGAGAATGCCTTTACTCAACATCAGCTACCATGAGCAGAACACTTCTCAATTACAGCTGACCCTTGAACACCAAGGGGTTGAACTGTGTGGGTCCACTTGCCTTCAATTTTTTTTCAATAAAAGTTGCATGTAGTATGCCTGCTTCTTCTGCTTCCCCTTCTACCTCCTCCACCTCTGCCATCACTGAGACAGCAAGATCAACCCCTCCTTTTCCCTTCCTCCTCATCTTACTCAACATGAAGACAACGAGGATGAAGACATTTACAATGGTCCACTTAATGAATAGTAACTATATTTCTTTTCCTTGTGATTTTCTTTTTCTTTCTTTCTTTCTTTTTCTTTCTTTTTTTTCCCAGAGTCTCACTGTGTCACCCAAGCTGGAGTGCAGTGACGTGATCACAGTTAACTGCAGTCTTGACCTCCTGGGCTCAAGTGACCCTCCCACCTCAAGCCTCTCAAGTGGATGGGACCTCAGGTGCAAGCCATCATGCCTGGCTAATTTTTGTATTTTTTGTAGCGACGCGGTCTCACTTTGTTGCCCAGGCTGATCTTGAGCTCCTGGCCTGAAGTAGTCTGCCTACCTCAGACTCCCAAAGTGCTGGGATTACAGGTGTGAGTCACCACACCCAGATGTGATTTTCTTAATAGCATTTTCTTTTCTCGAACTTCTTTTATTATAAGGATACAGAATAGAATGCATATACCCTACAAAATATGTGTGAATCAACTATTTATGAAGTCGGTGAGGCGTCCAGGCAACAGTAGGCTATTAGTTGTTACATTTAGGGGGACTCAAAAGTTATACATGGGTTTTTGGCTGTGTGAGAGTTGAGGTCCCTTTATTCAAGGATCAACTGTAATCTGAATGATGGATATTGGACAATGGCAGTAATTTGCTCTTCTTGTTTAGAATTGTGCTAGATGACTGCCATATTAACAAAGGAACATGATGACATGGGTTTTCATTTTACACTGATATGAGCTGGTTATGTGGACAGTTGCATCTCTGGATTAAATGATAGTTTATTATTATTCCTTTGTTGACTGAGCTCCCACAGCCATGTCCTATTAACTCAATATTCATTAAGCTCTGACTGGGTACCTGGCACTAGGACTCTCTTTCTCAGAGCAAGACACTCGATCACAAATACTGACTCAACAAGCACTTACCAAATGTATAACTCAGAGCCAAACTTTGTGCTACACATCAAAAAGGCAAAAAAGTAACTCCCTGGGTCTCAGCCTTTTTTTTTATCTGTAAAGGACGGTACTGGACCACAACAATTTTGGGGGGTTCCCTCCTGTTTTTTTAAAAAAATGAAATCTCATTTTTGGTTTTATTATTTGTTTATAAATAATTACCTTTAATTTATAAACTTCAAGAACCTAGATTCATTATTGTGGCTTCTCCTGATCTAAATTAGACATTTGAAAGGTCACCAGATGATTCCATGCTCACCGTTGGAGCCTGCCAGCGTTGGGAGATCAATGTGAACTGGAAATTTCAACACATGCTTACAAATTACTGCAAACCCCAGATACAATAAACACATGACAGAGAGGGAATTGAGATCCTTAGAATCATTTCATAAAACACCTTTCCCACTTGATAATGGCAACATAATCAGGATTCCAGCAGAGACAGGACCCTCCTGTGTGAGGAGGAGCTCAAGGCTGGAGGTGGTGGGGTTGGTGCCTCCTGTCCCTCTTTATCCATCTCAAAGTAACAATCATTTTGCCATTGACAGGAGCCCGCAGTTGTAAGCCTGCTGGGTTTCTGATTTTTCTTATTCTGGGAGTGCATGGTTGGATTAAATGATGGAAAAAATCATGCCACACAGACATTTTCCTTTGAAGACGTTAAGGAGAGTTCAGCCACAGTGCAAGTTCTTTCTGCATTTATCTTGGACTTAAAAAAAATTGGAAATGGCTATAACATGACATGCTGACATATAAGAATAAAAATGGGAAAGATCTGTAAAGATGTTGGCAAAGAAAAGAGGTCTACCAATGAGTGGGCATTTGTAGGAAAAAAGTAGCAAAATTCATTGGGCATAGGACTGAATGTTCACACACACACACACACACACACACAAATACATACTCACATGCAGACACACTCATAGCAGGAGAGATTCTTCAAGGGTTAGAGCACCAATAACTCAAGAAATTCCTGGAGTACCACAAAGGTAGTGAATTTGTGTTTCATGGAGTAATGCATGTTATCCTACTGTCCCGAACTGTGTGTGCCTAAAGGATTTTGGAGTGTTTGGGATCCTGGAAAATTTCTGCAAGCATTTGGCAAATGTCGAAAATGTCAAGGAATTGAAATAATTTTTAAAAGACCCAGTGCAAGATGAGTGTGGCATGGAAGATGCTGAAGGATTCATGTCATATCCATCCACCTGCCTCCAGGCTAAACAGCCTGCAGAAAAGCTGTTTAACTTAGCAGGCTCGAAAGTAACAGTTATTAACATTGTGGAAGTCCCACATTCCTTTGAAAATTTGGTCACATTTAGAGTGTGTCCCCAGAAAAATGAACATGAATACTCCCACTTAGCATAAATTTACAGGTTTTTCAGATTACTTGACGCCTTGGACTAAGAACTCCTACCCTTAATAGAAAATACCCCTAGAACTTATTGATGAATTAATCTTTATGCTGAAGAGCCTCACATTTCTTCACCAAAATAACTCAAACCTACCTGATACTTCTGTCTAAGGCTTCATTTTTTTTTTCACCATGGGGATGGGGTAACAATAACATTCATAATAGTGATATCTCTACTAATGATCGTAATAACCATATATGTTGAGCTCTTGTCATGTGCCAGGAACTATTCTAACAGTTTTTATGGTAACAATTGGTCATTGGCAGGGCACAAGTTAATATCCTAAAAATCTGATGTCAGAGCTTGCATTCTTAACCTTCTAGATTCTTCTACCCATGAAAATGTTCCTTTTCTATGCATGACAATGGAAACTGTTGAACAACACACACGATACAAAACTATAAACTGTATTAAAAAGAAATTTTTTTTGAAACAGGGAATCACCTACCACATTTGTCTGTCACTTAGGCTGGAGTGCAGTGGCACAATTGTAGTTTACTATAACCTCGAAGTTCTGGGCTCAAGAGACACGCCGGCCTTGGCCTCCTGAGTAGCTGGGACTACAGGTGCATGCAACTATGCTCAGCTAATTTCTCAATTTTTTTTTTTTTTTTTTTTGGCAGAGACAAGGTCTCACTACGCTACCCAGGCTAATCTTGAACTCCTGGCCTACAGTTATCTTCCTACCTTGACCTTTTGAAGCTCTGGAGCTGTAGGCATGAGCCACAGTGCCCAGCCTTAAAAAAAAAAAAAATTATCCTTTTTGCTTATCATTTTAAAGAACTCTAGATGGTTACCTAGGGTTGTGGTCAAGATGCACATCCTTTTGTGAGGATGGACTACTTTGCAGTTCCAGTGGCCAGCTGCTACTCACCAAGTTCGTAATTGGAACCCTACAAAAATCTAAGAAAGAGTGTAGTATTGACATAGTATGATGTCAAGGTATATGGATGGGTCTCAAATGACCACTGGAGTAATCCAACCTGTTTGATCACTTTTAGAAACATCTAGAGAGCAAAGACCAGCTCTTTCCTGTGATATAGTTGGTGCTTCTTTTGTGTTTGACTTTTTGAAATAAGCTTAACCAGCAATGGTAGTGTCTATTGTACAAGTCTAAAATAGTGGAGGTGGTAGCGGAATATATACAGTGGGATGGGCTAAGGCTTACGACTTGGCAAGGAAGTTTGATTTCCTGTAAATCCATCTCTGTGTTTATAACACATTCTATGCTGTATTAATCCTGGTGGTACAATCTTAGTTATGTCAGGAAACTTACCCAGTGCACTTGACTTAGAGATGCAATACCTGTGGGCACCCTTGAAACTTAGAGCCATGTGCTACAGTCCCCAAAGTTCCCTAGAGTAGTCTTAGATTCAGCCCTATCTGTCACCCTAATGGCATAATGACTCCCCCACTGGTCTATAACAGTGTCAGAAATCTGACTAGTAGGAGTTCATTGATTTGGGTTAAGGGGTTTTTTTTTTTGTTTTTAAACAGATTTGAAACCAAGTCTTATTCGGAGCTGAAATATTCAAGATCCTTCCACTTCCCCTACACCACAAAACGTAGAGCTGCAGAGCAAGTTGGATGCCCTGGCAACAGGAGTGGGTCTGTCCATTCCCAGGGTGGCTCATACCTCCTGGTGTGGGACTTCGGGAACAGGGGCATCCATCCTAAGGCAACTTCATGAGGCCTTTAGTCTCAGAAGAACTAAAGTTTTCACAGTCTGAAAACAGGTTTTGGGGAAAGAAAACCACAGTATTTTGAAGATGTCTCAATTCATACTGCCATTCTCTTGGGAAAAGTTACACATTGAGTCAACCTCAGTGATTAATTCCCAATCGTAAATTCATTTGTCAAGTTGGCCAGCTGAGCCCACAGGAAAGTGGCCATCCACAATGTCAAGGTTAATAGAAGATGGAGAGGACTAGCTATTTCAGATATTCTCACACTTTAGTGGGTATTAGGATCACCTGGGGAGTATGTCAAATCTCAGATTCCTAGAGGCCACCACACCCTTAATTCTGATTCTGCATACCTAGTCTGAGATCAAGAAAATTTTATTTTAACACGTTTTTCAGGTGAGGTTCCCAGGCTGGTGGTGAGAACTACACTTTGAAAAACACTGGTAAAAACACTGTAGACCCTGTTATAGGAAATATCCAGAACAGGTAAATCCACAGGGACAGAACACAGATCAGTGGGTACCAGGGCTGGGAAAAGAGGAAATGGGAAGTGAATTAATGGGAACAGAGCTTCCTTTTGGGAGATGAAAAAGTTATGGAACCAGAGAGAATGGATGGATGCGTGCTGTGAATGTACTTAATGACTCTCATTGTATACTTTAAAATGGTTAAAACAGTACATTTTATGTAATGTCTATTTTACCACAATTTTTAAAATAAATAAAAACACTGCACACATTTAAGACCTCTGCTGCCATCATCACCACTGAGCTGACCAAGTCTATGTTTGATTTGCTTCGTGTTTCTGCGTGGTCTCAGCTTTGTGGCTGGTGACTCCATGCAGGTAAATGTGTAAGTCAGCTTAGGAGCTTGAGTCTTTACCCCTGTGTTGTTTGGCTCTTGTGTCTTCATCTTACTTTCTATGGCCCCCAGATAAGAAGATGGAGAATAATGTATCTATTTGCTCCTTTCAGTTTACTGCAATATGTGGTCATTTAGATGGCACAGGATATCACCAGTGCGGTCCTATTTTATACAAAAATAAGTAGGATGAGACTGTATCTGTAGAGTGAAATTAATACAGTTAATTTGATTAACATGAGACCTTTAAATAATAGAACCTTCACAACAATTGATCATGAGAAGAGGAGCGACTTTGAAAACCTTTTGTGGCACATGTCTGCTGGGTTTCTCACTGGCAATGCAGTTACAATCATTGGCCACTGTAGAGATTAGTCACTTTTATTTTATAATAATCAAGCAATTCAAATCCGCTCACCTTCTCCGTGATAAGTGGCTATCAACAGTATGTTAGCTCACAGATTTTTTAACTTACTTTGAAATCATTTTAGATTGACAGAAAAGTCGTGCAGAGTCCAGAGTCCCACATACCCTTTTCCCAGCTTCCCTAACACGAACATCTTACACGTCCACAGCACGTCTGCCAAGACCAAGAAATTAACATTGGTGTAATGCGTTAACTGCAGGCTTTATGCAGCTTTCACTCATTTTTCTAATATTGTCCTTTTTCTATCCCAGGATCCAATCCAGGACACTGCATTGTTTTTAGTTCTCATACTTCCTTAGTCTCTTCCAGTCTAGCGTTTTCTCAGCCTTGCTTTTCTTGACTTTGACATACTTGAGGAGCAGTGGTCAGGTATTTTGTGGATGTCCATCCTTTGGGGTTTTATTAACATTTTCTCGTGATTCGAGTGGGGTTATGGATTTTGGGGAAAGAAAACCACAGAGGTGAAGTGCCCTTCTCGTCACGTCCTATCAGGGGGACCTACCATGACTCATCCCTGGTAAGGTTAACCTGGATCACTTGGCTAAGACAGAGTCCGCTGGGTTTCTTCACCAGAAAGTCCCCATTTTCCCCTTTCTGTATTCTATCCATGGGAAGCAAGTCAGTCAGTCCACCCCCTACTCAAAGGGAGGAGAATTAAGCTCCATTTCCTGGAGGGGGATTATCTACATAGATTACTTAGAATTCTTCTGTGAGACAGACTTGTTTCTTGTCCTCAGATATTTATTTATTCAGTCATTTATTTATATCAGTATGTCCTCATATATATTTATTTTATTCTGTGTGTTAGAATCCAGTGCGATCGTTATTTATTTTGTTGTGCGATTGTCCCAGTTTAGGCCATCGGGGCTTTTCTCAGTTTAGTTCCTGTGTCCCTTAGACGTGTGCCTCCCCCACCCTCAGCATTTCCTTATTCTCTGGCACCAACAAGATACTCTAAGCTCATTTTGCATTTTCCCTGACTCAGTCCTGAAATTAGCTTATTTTCTAAGGAGTCCTGGTTTCGTTTTTTACTGGAGAATGAAATGGTATTAGAAGCAAGTCTGTGTGTTGAGAATGCTCATAGCTACTGGAGTGCCACTGTTTCTAGGTAGATGGACAGATTTATATTCATGTCTCCGACTCTAATCCAGTGTCACAGAGTTCAATTCTAGTCTTTTTCTTTTGCTTATTTTTAACTTCTCTCTCTGACAGTGTGAAATCTGGCTCCCATTATCTGCAATTTTTTTCCTCATTTGTTTAATGCTAGTTTACATGTAGTTTCAGAATTGCTAACACTTACCCCAGTGAGAAGTGAATTCACCAACTGGAGTACAGTGTTTATGTACAGACTGCTTTGTCTTTAAACTTTAAATATTCAGTCAAAACACTGTTTTCTAAAGTTACCTGGATCCGCATCTCTTTTCCCATGCCTTCAGTAAGGTTATGTCATACGTTTGTAATAGTTAGGTCTTTTTGTCACAGACTAAATTCTATCCTGGTATTCTCCAACATCCTGGGTGATTTTTTAAAGTTTACATACAATGAACTTCCCCCGTTGTGGTGTATGGGTCTATAGGTTTTGACAAATTCATGAAGCCGTGTATCCACTACCTTAGTATCATAGAGAACAGTTCCAATGACCTAAAATAAAATAGAATGTGTGTGGTTCTTTTGTAGTCAATTTCTCCTCTAACCCTTGACAATCACTAAACTGTTTTCCATCCCCATAAATTTTGCCTTTTCCATAATGTCATATATATGGAATTATATATAATATGTAATCTTTTGGGTCTGGCTTCTTTTACTTAGCAAAACGCATTTAAGAGTAATCCACATTGTTGCGGGAATCAAATAGCTCATTCCTTCCATTGCTGAGTAGTATTCCATTGTATGGATAGATCACGGTTTGTAAATATACTTGCCTGCTGAAGGTCATCTTTGTTGCTTCCAGTTTTCAGTGATTATGAATAAAGCTGCTATAAACATGGGTTAGCTTGCTTTTGTGTGAGTGTAAGTTTTTTATTCACTTGAATAAATACATAGGAGTGTGATTGTCGGTTTATATGATAAGTCTACATTTAATTTTATGAGAAACTGACTAGCTGTTTTCCAAAGTGATGTACCACTTTGCATTTCCACTAGTGATAAATCGGAGTTCTTACGGTTCTGTGTATTCATCATTTGATGTTATCTAATTGATTTTAGCAACTCTGATTAGTGAGAAGTGACATCTAATTGTGGTTTTAATTTACACTTCCCTGGTGACAATGATATTGATCATCTTTTCATATGCCTATTTGTCATTTGTATATCTTCTCTGAAGTATCTGCTTAAATCATTTGCCAATTTGTTTAATTGGGCCATATGCTTGCTTATAGTCGAATTTTAAGAGTCTTTTGCATATTCTGAATACAAGGCTTTCATTAGACATTGATTTGTAAATATTCCTTCCAATCTGTAGCTAATCTTTTCATTCCCCTAACAGTGTCTTTCGAAGAGCAAAAGTTTTAAATTTTGATCAAGTCCAACTAATTGTTTTTTTTCGTCCTTCCACGGATTGTGCTTTTGATGTTATATTTAAAATTTCATTGCCAAACCCAAGGTCCTGCAGATTTTTTTGTTTACTTAAAGAATTTCATTGTTTCACTTTTTACATTTAGGCTTTTGATCCACCTTGAATGAATTTTATTTGAGATACAAGGTATGTATTCTTCTATACTTTATGCCTTGCTTTATTTTTGTTGTTATTTTTGTTGTTTTGCACATAGACAGTCTTATTTTAGTACCATTTGTTGAATGGAACATCATCTTTCCATTGAATTTAATTTGCATCTTTATAAAAAGTTAGTTGACTACATACGTGCAGCACTATTTCTAGGCTCTCTATTTTGTTTCACTGTTCTATGTGTCTATCTTTCCACCAATATCATTCTATCTTGAGTACTACAGCTTTATATTAAGTTCTAAATTCAAGTAATATGAGTCCTTTAATTTTGTTCTTCTTTTGAATAGTTTTGCCTATTCTAGTCCCTTTGCCTTTTCACATAAGTTTTAGGATCCTCTTATTGATCTTTGCTAAACAATTTTCTGGGACTTTAAATGGGATTGCATTAAATCTATAGATTAAATCTTAATAATATTGACTCACCAAATTCATGAATATGGTATATCTTTTCAATTTTTTTTTTTTTTTTTTTTTTGAGACGGAGTCTCGCTCTGCCGCCCAGGCTGGAGTGCAGTGGCCGGATCTCAGCTCACTGCAAGCTCCGCCTCCCGGGTTTACGCCATTCTCCTGCCTCAGCCTCCCGAGTAGCTGGGACTACAGGCGCCCGCCACATCGCCCGGCTAGTTTTTTGTATTTTTTAGTAGAGACGGGGTTTCACCGTGTTAGCCAGGATGATCTCGATCTCCTAACCTTGTGATCCGCCCGTCTCAGCCTCCCAAAGTGCTGGGATTACAGGCTTGAGCCACCACGCCTGGCCTATCTTTTCAATTTAATCAGGTCTTCTTTAATTTTTCATCTGTCTTATAGTTTTCAGCATACACATCCTGCACATATTTGGTTAGGTTTAAATTTAAGTACTTCATTTGTGTTTGTGTACTATTGTAAATGTTTTTTTTATTTCAAATTCTTATTTTATATTCCTAGTATACAAGACTGTAAATGACTTTTGTTTATTTACATTGTATCTGAAAACTTGCTAAACAAGCATTTTTGAAAAAGAAAAAGACAATCTATCTCTATTTTCTCACTGATTGTACAATCCCTATTTCAAAATATTTTGAAAAAGAGGTTTGAGGGAAAAATCTATACATTTTCTCATATTATAGACAGTTCACAAGAAAAGGCTCACAAATGGCTTCTAAAGATAAACAAAAAAGACCCTCAAGAAGCTTGAAATAACAAAAGTTGAAATTAAACTCTGCTGAATTATGTTTCATCTCTAATATTGACAAATATTGAAACATTTGATAACACAGTGTGCTATCTTCCTCATACAAGCCCATGTGAAAGGTAATTTGGCAAATATCTAGCAAAATTACAAAATTATACCCTTTGATCCAGCAAGATATTCTTGAAAAGGTACAAGTGACATATGTACAAAATTACTGGCTGTAATATGTTTATAATAGAAGTATAAAATAAGTGTGCATCAATATGAAGTTGGCTATGTTATGTTGTATGTGCACAATGTAATACTACATGAACTTAAAAATGGATTTCAACAAAACCTTTGCATTATTGGCAGATGGAATTTAAGAAAATATAACGATTAGTTAGGTGCAGCCAACAATAAACTTCTACTTAGATCTACATATTCCAATGAGAATTCATTTTAAACGTGTCACTAAATTTGTACATTGAAATAGACTTTGAAAACAGCTCTTTAGTTACTGATTCACAAAGTGTTAAACCAAATTTTTCAAAAATAATAAAATCATGTTATTAGAAAAATATTTTATTAATAATAATTTGACTATAGCAAAGAAATGTGCTATTAATAAGTTTTTAATGTTAATTTCACCTCTATGTCATTAATTTTCAAATTTTAGTTTTGTGTATGTTGATAATTTATGTAGCATATTAGTACAGAGGTACAGAAGTATGATTTGTAATGTGAAGTCCATCTAAAGAGGATACAAGCTTAACTTCCTTTATTAATGAAATTTGTGATAAAGTTTGCAGACTGTTGCCTTAAAGAAGAACTGTCAGTTGGATGGGAGGCCCTGGCCAAGTTGTGTAGTGAGGAGGTTTGTTGAAGGGAAAAGAGAAAAAACAAGAGGTATTAAGCCCCAGAACACAGTTATCACTTGCCTCAGAACACAAGCATGCAGGATGATATAGCTTTTAGTCCCAAGAAGTAGAATTCTAGCATCTCTAGGTGGTGAGAAACAAAGGATTAAGAATTTTTCTTTCTCTGACATTCTAAAGAATAGTTCTGGAGCTAGGAAAGGATTACTTGCGCCTTGTGAGAATCAGACATGGCTTCAGGGGATACAGGACGCTCACCTGAGCTGCCAGTCACCGACTGAGTAAGTGGAGCAGTGTTTCTTCCGCAGGCTCACCTGAGAAACTGGCCTCTGGGGCAGGCACCGGGAATCTGCCTTTTCAGTAAGACCTGAATTACTCTTATGAAGCCACCTGTCCCTGAGAAACAGCAATGGCAGGTTCTTGAAGGATGTGGAACATGATGCTTGGGGTTATAAATGCTGCAGGTTTTCTTTTGACTTGTTTGAAATCAGTAAAATTCTAAGGTAGGCGATGGAAACCAACTTTATTTGCATGCTCTGCATCATTTTTTTTTTTTTTTAGACAGAGTCTCTCATTCTGCTGCCCAGGCTGGAGTGCAGTGTCACAATCATGGTTCATTATAGCCTCAACCTCCCAGCCTCAAGTGATCCTTTCACCTCACAGTAGCTAGGACCACAGGCGCACACTACCATGCCTGGCTAATTTTTGTATATTTTGTAGGGACAGAGTCTACCTTTGTTGGCCAGGCTGGTCTCAAACTCCTGGTTTCAAGCAATCTGCCTGCCTCAGCCTCCCAAAGTGCTTAGATTACAGGTATCAGCCGCCATGCCTGGCCTTAGCTCTGCATCTTAAACTTCGTTTGTCTGTCCCTCACAGCTTAACACAATGCTGTACACCACGGACTGGCATGCTTTCTCTGAAAAGGGCCAGATAATAATATGTTAAGCTTTGTGGTCTATGCAGCCTCTAACACAATTCCTCAGCTCTGCCACTGTAGTTGGAAATCAGCCACTAATGATATATTACCAAATGGGTGCAGCTATGTTTCAATCAAAGTTGACATACAAAAGCAGGCCTGGTTTGCCCACCCTTGCTATTTATGTTTGTAATGTACATACCCCTCATGCAATGCAGTTCCTTACCTTATTGCTTAGTCACCTTAAAGCCCTGCTTGTTACTTGGTGCGGTGGCCTTGCTGATGACTACTTAGCCCTGTTTTGGGCCTAGCCTTTCAATGCAGCAATCCAGCCCCAGGGAGAGAAACTAATGACTGGAGAAGTTTCTAGGCAAGTGCAGAAAATGACACGGGATGAACATATGTAGGAACATCAAGTTCAGGATCCCGAGCAGGTGTCAGAAATTTCACTTCACCCCATCCCAGCAAGGCTGCTGTATTTGGGGAAGACATTCTTTTAAGAGAGGAGGATATTGTGGAAAATCAGTAGGCAGCAGGAGACAGCACTCTTGATCCTACTCCCATTTCAAATGCTTCCCTGGGGGCCTCTTTATTGCCCCTCTGCTCCCCCAGGTGCTTTCCTCCTTTCGTGAGGCATTGTCCTCCATCCCTCTTGCTCCCCAGTCAGGCGCCAGACTTTTAGGAGGCCCCCCAGAGCACTGGCGGGTGAAGCCTAGCAAAGCAATGCATTTGCCATCTAAGATAAAACACTGATACTTTGGAAGCAACGCTCCCACATTTTGAATTGCATCAAGAAAAGAAAATGAAAGATTAAGTGCTTAATCTTCACCCTTCAATAAACCCCCAAACAATGAATCTTAAAGTTGTCCCTACAGGCCCACATGTCTTTCATCTCTGGCTGAAATGGGGTGTCTGTTTCTACACATCCAGTTGATCCTTGAACAAATGCAGGGGCCAGGGGTGCCAACCCCTGCTCAGTTGAAAATCTCGCACTTAACTTTTGACTCCCCAGAAGCTTAACGACTAATAACTTACTGCTGACTGGAAGCCTTATTGATAACATAAACGCCAATAAACACATATTTTGTATGTTCTATGTCTATAATGGATTCTTACAATAAAGTAAGCTAGAGAAAAGAAAATGTTATTAAGCAAATCATAAGGAAGAGAAGATATATTATTTGTAAATATTAGCTATTTGCTAACAGTAAATATTTACTATTATATTATATTCACTATTTGTTAAGTGGAAGTGGATCATCATAAAGGCCTTCATCCTGGTTGTCTTCACACTGAGCAGACTGAGGTGGAGGAAGAGGAGGGGTTGGTCTTGCTGTCTCAAGGGTGGCAGAGGCAGAAGAAAATTCAGGTATAAATGGATCCACGCAGTTCAAACCTATGTTGTTCAAGGGTCAGCAGTATAGGGAATGTTTCACCCTTGTATTCTATTCTTTATTCATAGAATTAAAATAGAAATCCTGAAAATGCCCCCTGTGGGTTTCACCTGAAGGGTTAATTTTTTCACTTGCTTAACCCTGAGAACACAGCATTGACTTGAAAGTTACTGTATGGAAAAGCACTAAGGAAACAGCCTTCAGTCGCTTTCCTTCCCTGGACTGTAGAGTGGCCGGTTTTGCCTGATGGTGGCTCCGAATGACCAAAGTGACAGGCAGCATCTAGGCAGGGCCGTGCGCAGTCACCGCCGCTGGATTTCAAAGTTTCCGAATCAAGATCTTCTGACTCGGTCTCCGCTCTTTGGCAGGTTCTGTCTCCAGCAGACTTTGAGGATGAAGGCTGCGGGTATTCTGACCCTCATTGGCTGCCTGGTCACAGGCGCTGAGTCCAAAATCTACACTCGTTGCAAACTGGCAAAAATATTCTCGAGGGCTGGCCTGGACAACTACGGGGGCTTCAGCCTTGGAAACTGTGAGATTCTTTCTTTCCTTCTCTCTCTGTCCTTGACCTCTCCCCTGAGATGCTGAAGATCCTGGCCACACTCCCTGCTGTGTCTTCCCAGCTAACCATGCTCCGCCCTCACTGCACCCAGGGGTGGCTGCTGGCCTAACTGTGGCTCTCTGGGTCTCCTCTCCTTCCTCCCCAGCCCCTCATTTCCTTATTCCTGGAGTCCTGTCCTTATGACACCAGCCAGGGAAGGGGAAAATAACGCCACCTCTGCTGGCATTGTGGGGAGTGGGGAGACCTGACTTTTGTTCTAGATTAGGCTCAGCCGCTGACTGGGTGTGCAGCTTCAGGTGCGCCATCCTAGTCCCAGATGTGCTCCTCATGTGCCCTCTGGTTGCATGCCCACCCCGCCCCACCTCAAGGTTTATTGGGAGGAAACAGTCAGGTAACAGGGATAAGGAAACTCACCCTCAGACCAGGCTTAGAGCGAACAATGCACTTCCTTTGCTGACATTTCTGGCTTTGCCCCTCCAGGGATCTGCATGGCGTATTACGAGAGCGGCTACAACACCACGGCCCAGAGGGTCCTGGATGACGGCAGCATCGACTACGGCATCTTCCAGATCAACAGCTTCACGTGGTGCAGACATGGAAAGCTGCAGGAGAACAACCACTGCCACGTCGCCTGCTCTGGTGAGGCTCTGACTTTCAGCGATGCCATCCCGGGGACCAGGCGAGAAAGACGACAGTGGGATCACCAACCACGTTTTGCTTTAACTAAAATTTGGAATTCAGGCTTGCAAATAGGTCTGTTCCAGATTGGTAAATTATGCAATAGTTTCCAAGGTGACACTCAGGATCCTGCCGCTGATTTGTCCAAAGATGACTTATTCCTTGTAGGACAGTTTTATGAAGCCTTCCACTATAGCAGGGGGATGGACAAACAACCCCACTGCCCTTTCATACTAGAGATATTTGATGTCTTCAGTAAGAAAAAGGAAGCTGCCTGCCAGCTGCTTTCCATAAGCAATTCACTCAGAGGATGCCGTTTGTACTCCTTCGTGCAGAATAAGTTGAATACACTTCACGTTTCTTTCTTCTCTTTTTCCTTTTCTTTTCTTTCTTTTTTTTTTTTTTTCTTTTGACAGTGTCTCACTCTGTTGCCTAGGCTAGAATGCAGTGATGTGATCATAGCTCATTGCAGTCTTGACCTCCAGGCCCCAAGCAATCCTCACTCCCCCGGGTAGCTAGAACTACAGGCACACACCCAGCTATTTTGTAATTTTTTTTGTAGAGACAGAGTCTGGCTACAGAGTCTCTTTATGGGGTCCCACCTGGGCTGGTCTTGAACTCTTGGCCTAAGGAGATTCTCCTGCCTCGGCCTCTCAGAGTGCTAGAGTTATAGGTGTGGGATACTATATTTAGCTAGCCGCATGTCTTAAACATTAGAAATTAAACTAGAATTTACTTTCACGTCTTCTACTTTAGTCATTCCAGAAATACATATGAGCACAGCATTGAGGATAACAAAATACATCAGACATGAATTCTGCTTTACCAAACTTTCATGTGACATGACAAGAAAAGAGAATATGTGCTACATGAAGTTATATCATGTAAGGAGGAGTGCACTGAGTGCCATGGGCTTCAGAGGAGAGCGATGGTATTAAGAAAACCATGGAACTGGGCACGGTGGCTCATCCCTGTAATCCCGGCACTTTGGGAGGCCGAGGCAGGTGGATCACCTGAGATTAGGAGTTCAAGACCAGCCTGACCAACATGGTGAAACCCCATCTCTACTAAATAATACAGAAATTAGCCGGGCATGGTGGTGGGTGCCTGTAATCCCAGCTACTTGGGACACTGAAGCAGGAGAATTGCTTGAACTCAGGAGGTGGAGGTTGCAGTGAGCCGAGATTGCGCCATTGCACTCCAGCCTGGGTGACAGAACAAGGCTCATTCTCAAAATACAAAAAGTAAAAGAAAAAAAGAAAATTATAGAAAATTCTGTAAACACAGTGATACTTGACCTGAGACTCAGAAGACAGGGAAGATTTGGGTAGAGATAGAGAAAAGTTATCCCAGGTCAGGGGAACAGCAAAAGCAAAGAGGTGCCTGTGGGAAGGTGTGGGGCATGAACAGAGAGTAGGGCGAGGCTTGTTTTTTCTGTAACAAAGTGACATGAAGAGGAATCCCAGGAAAGGCAGGTGGAGAGGCTAACGACCACCTGAGTGTGAAAAACCCAATCTAAGAGGCTTTCACTGATTTCTGCCTGCAACAGGAAACCAAGAGAGGCCAGTTAACTAAGCATTGCTTCAGCAACATCAGTCTGCAAGCAGGGTGTGGGATGGATTAAAGCAGAGACCATTTAAGTGTCACTGCAGTTGTTGAGCTAAGTGCCACAAAAAGACTGAATGATGGTCATGATTGGTGACATGGAGAAGACTGATGCAAGAGATGCTGAATAGGCAGAGGGCAGAGCTCAGTCAAAGGCATCTTCTCTGTGCTCCCTCTAGAGTGTAAGTTCCTTGAGGGCAGAGAGTTCTGTTTCATTTGCTGATGTATCCTCAATGCCTAGAATGGTGCCTGGCCGTTGCAAGAGCTCAATAAATGTTTATTGAATAAAAGGAGAGAATGAGGAATAAGAGTGAAGTGAGAGAGTCATAAAATATTCTATTGCAAATTCTTTCAGAGCAGAAAATAAACTGCTTTAACTTCTCTGTGCCACATCCAGGAGTCTCCCCCTTATTGAAGGGGGATACCTCCCAAGACCCTCAGTCGATGCCTGAAACTGCAGATAATACCTAACCCTGTACATACTATGATTTTTCCTGTACATAGATACCAATGACAAAGTGTAAGTTATAAATTAGGCACAGTAAGATGTTATCGACAATCAATAATAATGGGATAATTATAACAATGCACTGTAATAAAAGTAGGTAAGCACCTTCTCTCTCACTCTCAAAATATGTTATATTAATAAAAATAACCAACCACTGCTGAGTGTAAATGAAGACTTGGAAACTGAAACTGCAGACAAGGGGGAACTATTGTACAAGATAATCAGTATATGGGTTTGAATGTTTGCACGACTGAATAATATGTGAACTCACCTAGTATAGTGTCCCTACCCTAACATTGATAAAGAATGATCACTACCTCCTGAGATAGATCTCCCAATTGTTGGTCAGCCCTTAATTTAGAACATTCCTTTGTTAGGCCAAAATCTATCTTCTTCTAGCCTTCTATATCAATGCTAGTTTTTCCTTCTGGGTTTATTCAAAACAAGTTTGCTTTATGTTACACAAAAAAACTTATTAACTGTATGCAAATGATTTGTAAGTAACTCTCATCTCTGGTTTCTTATCTTCTGAGCTAAAACATTCAGTATATTCACTTTCCCATAGGCATGACTTTTGAACCCTTCCTTGTCCCAGTCAATCTTATTAGCATTCCCTAATAGCTCACCAATGGAGTCTTTCAGTTAAATATGAGGATTAAATGTGTGCATTTACCTCTCATGGTGGGCTGAGCCTCCAACTTCCAAATGTCCACTCTCTAATCTCTGAAATCTCTCACTCTGTTACCTTACAAGGCAAAAGGAACTTTGCAGATGTGAGGAAGGATCTGAGCTCAGGCAGGGGAGATTATCCTGGAAAATGTGGGTGGAGCCAATCTAATCTCATGAGTCTTTAAAAGCAGAGAATCTTGCCCAGCTGTGGTCACGGAGGGATCCAATGACAGAAGAAGGAGGAGAGATTCAAAGTGTGAGAGTGACTCGACCCATCATTGCTGGCTGTGAAGATGGAGTAAGGGGCCATGAGTCAAGTGTGAGTGGTCCCGAGAAGCCTGGAATGGCCCTTGGGTGACAACCTGCAAGCAGTAGGGATCTCAGTTCAACACCGACAAGGAACTGAACTCTGCCAAATCCCAAATGAGCAAGGACATGGATCTTCCTGCAGAGCCTCCAGAAAGGAAAACAGACCTGCCAGCACCTTGACTTCAGCCCTGTGAATCCCTTGGCACTCTTCCAGCCTAGAGAACTAAGGAAATTTTGTGGTGTTTAAGCCACTAAGTTTGGGGTCATTTGTTAGGGCAGCAATAGAAACCCAATACCCCTCTCTTACCTCTTGGTGTCCTACTAAATTAATACTAAAGTGATTTGAGAATCAATAAGATAAAAAGACAAATCCACATATACAAGATAAATGGAAGAGGAAACAATACTAAAACACTTAGAAGCTGGAAAGCAGGAGGCAAGTGGTGACTAACTTAGTGATTAAAGAAATCTGAATCCTAAACCAGCAGTGAGAAAGCTGAGAAGCAAACATAGAACCAACAACAACAATAACAAACAGCTCTGAAATCAGTAGCATTAGCTACTTCTGGAAGTTGGAATGAAGACAGATTACAAACAAGAAGATACATTTAAAGTTCTCTTAAGGAGTAGTTAAAACATCCAGTCCCTTCCTGAGGCATTCACCTACTGACTGCCCCTCACTCACCCTGCCAGAATACTGGGATGTTTTCCTCTAGATGAGTAAAGTAGAAAACCTCTCAACTGAGAGACCTCAACAATCTTTGAGGGTGAGAGCTCCAGACCACAGACACGGGAGATTAAGTTATAGTTTCTATAGTTTCAACCACCTTCTCCACTCAGACCCCACAGTGATGGCAGCCAGGCCACACTCTCTAGATGAGAAGATTTTCTTCTAGGGATCTGGCCAAATTGAAAGGAAATAACTAATGATTCTGAGTGGGACTCTCCAGTGAACAAAACTGGTCAAACCTCCCTACAGTGAGATCCACAGCTGAAAATCCCTACCTCTGAGCAAAGGGCTCTGCCAGCTTTTAGTGCCCCTCTCTTAAATAGTTGCAGAGAGCCAAGGATCACCAGACTTCAGAGAAGTGGCAGTGATATGAAAAAAAAATGAGGCAAAAACCAAACACATAAAACTTTTTGAAAGCAGAGTTTATGCAAGGAAATGAAACTTCAAATTCAGAAAACTATCATTAATATCTTCAGATAGATAAGAGAGGATGCTTGGATGAAACAAAGCAAGATGCCTTTTTTGAAAAAAAAAAAAAAAGAAAAGAAAAAGGAAACATTCAGAGAACCGAATAAAGAGCCTTTGGAAATTAACAATATGATGACAGAAATGGAAAACTCAATAAAGTAGTAAGAAGATAACATTGAAGAGGGCCGGGCACGGTGGCTCAAGCCTGTAATCCCAGCATTTTGGGAGGCTGAGATGGGTGGATCACGAGGTCAGGAGATCGAGACCATCCTGGCTAACACCGTGAAACCCCGTCTCTACTAAAAAATACAAAAAAAAAACTAGCCGGGCGAGGTGGCGGGTGCCTGTAGTCCCAGCTACTCGGGAGGCTGAGGCAGGAGAATGGTGTAAACCCGGGAGGCGGAGCTTGCAGTGAGCTGAGATCCAGCCACTGCACTCCAGCCTGGGCGATAGAGCGAGACTCTGTCCCAAAAAAAAAAAAAAAAAAAAAAAATTGAAGAAATCTCTCTAAAAGCAGAATGAAAAAAAGAGGTTAGAGGGAAATAGGATGAATAAGAATGATAAAATAAATGGATATAAAAAATATGTTTTACCAGGAGAGAAGAGAAACAATATATAGGACACAACCTTTAAAAAACATTTCCAGAACTAAAGAGCATGTGATTTCAATTTGTAAGGTTCATCACATGACCAATAGAGCAGTCACCCCTTGTCTGTAGTTTTGTTTTCCATAGTTTCAGTTACTCATGGTATTATACTCATAATACTCAAAAGCATTAAATGGAAAATTCCAAAAATAATTCACAATTTTTAAATTGCATACCATTCTGAATAGTGTGATGAAATCTTGCACCATTCTGCTTTGTCTCATACTGGATATAAATTATTTCTTTGTCCAGCATATCCACACTGTACACACTATGTGCCCATTAGTTACTTAGTAGCTGTCTCAGTTATCTGACTTAAAAAACATAGTATATATAGAATTTGGTACCATTCATCATTTCAGAAATCTGCTGGGAGTCTTGGAATGTATCCCCCTTGGATAAAGAGAAACTACTGTACAATTGATTATTGTACACTCACACTTAGGAATATCCTCATGCAATTTCAGAACACTAGAGAAAAACAGAATATGCAACAGGCTTCCATTTGAAAAACAGTTCCATACAAAAAAATCAAGCATCAGAGTGACATCAGACTTCTCAACCACAACACTGGAAGCTAGAAGAAAATGGAAAAAGTCTTCAAAATTCTGAGGAAAAACCATTTCCAATATAAAATTCTGTGCTACCAAATTATCAATACATTTTCAGCATATAATGAGTACATTTTCAGAGAACCAAGTTGTTAAATTTTTTACCTCCTGTATCATAAAGAATCCTGGCTGGAAGACAGAACAAACAGAAATGGAGTAATTGGAGAATATTAATAAAGACTCTACTTATAAAAATCTGATCAAATCATAGAAAAAACACAGCAATAGTGAAGTAAGGGATTAGAATCACAGGCTATTATCACTCCCTTCCCCAATGAGGATTGGAAAGAGAACTATGACCAGCACCGAGGTACAAAGGGTCTGCAGGGAGAGGACAACCTTCTAGGATCTGAGACCTTCTTTCAAGGGATGTGACTTGTGCTAAGTGACCTCACAGAAAGAAAGCTGGAAGATATTATATGTATATCCCAACCTCGGTGTCCTTCCTCTGTCCCTTCCCTGCTGATGCCTACTCTTATTTAAACCCCTTCAGAAGTCAGAGGACATGGGAATCCATTGATGCCAACTGTGTGTGTCGGCCTCCGAGTGCACAGAGCATGGTGGAGAATGGTGGAGAGTGGATCCGTCAGGGCAAAGATGACATATTCACCTTAGCTCCCATGCACCCTCTCTCACAAAACTATAGGAAAATGTGCTCCACCAGAAGGATAAACTAAAACAATGAAGAGGAAACAGTTCAGGAAACAAGGGACTCGATAAGGGAGAAAGGCAAGAGGAATGCCCAGTCTGAGAGTGAAGGATGATCCCAGGATGAGCTTTTATTATAGATTTCTAGTTACATCTCATTAAGGTCAGAGAATATGGTCTATAACAGCGGCCCCCAACCTTTTTGGCAACCAGGGAACAGTTTGTGAAAGACAAATTTTCCATGGACCAGGGGAAGGAGGATGGTTTCAGGATGATTCAAGCACATTTATTGTCCACTTTATTTCTAGTATCATTACGTTGTAATATGTAAGAATTAATTACACAACTCGCCATAATGTACAATCATTGGGAGCCCTAAGCTTATTTTCCTGCAACTGGACAGTCCCATCTGGGAATGATGAAAGACAGTGGCAGATCATCAGGCATTAGGTTCTCATAAGGACCATGCAACCTAGATCCCTCACATGCTAAGTTCACAATAGGGTTCGCGCTCCTATGAGAATCTAATGCGACCACTGATCCAACAGGAGGTGAAGCTCAGGTGGTAATGCAACCAGTGGTAAGTGGCTGTAAATACAGATGAAGCTTAGCTCACTTGCCTGCCGCTCACCTCCTGCTGTGCAACTCGGTTCCTAACAGACAATGGACTGGTATCCATCTATGGTTTGGGGGTTGAGGATCCCTGGTCTACATGGTTTCAAACCTCTAATATGTCTTTAACCTTCTTTTTACAGCACTGCAAATGTGTCTTATGGTGAATGTGCATTTGAAAAAAATATGTTTATTTTACATTTGGTGGGTAGATGTTCTATAAATGACTGTCATTTCCTTCTGATTTTCTTACTTAGAACTTATTAGATAGGTCTTACTAGAACTATCATATAGTGAGAGATACATATTGAAATTTGCAATTATCATTTTAGTTTTGTCTATTTCTCCTTTCAGTCTTGTCCATTTTTGAAGCTTTGTTATTAGGCACATATTCATTGAGGACTGTTATGTCTTCATGGCGAATTGACCATTTTATCACTGGAGTCCATGTTTCTCCTTAACTCTGGTACTATTTCTCATCCAGAAATCTACTTTATCTGATAGCAATATAGCCCACTCTCACTTTCTTTGGGGAAGTCTTTGCATAATATCTTTCTTTCCATCCTTTTACTTTTAACCCGTCTGTGTCTTTATATTTAAAGTGAATTTTTTATAGATAGCATATAGTTATGTGTTGCTTTTATATCCATTCTGGTAATTACTGCTTTTCAGTAGGAGTGATTAAACCATAGGTCAGCAAATATTTGCCTAAAGGGCCAAATGGTAAATATTTTAGGCTTTTCAGGCCGTATGGTTTTGATTGCAACTACTCAACCATGACAGAGTGTGAACACAGCCATAGAAAGTATGTAAATGAATGGGACTGGCTGTATTACGGCTTTATTTACAGAAACAGGAGGTTGGCCTGTGGGACATACTTTGTGGAACCTTGATTAAATCATTTACGTTTAATGTGATTATTGATATGGTTAGTTTTAAATCCCATCTTGCTATTCTATTTTCTGTTTATGCCATCTATTCTTGGTTCCATTTTTTCGGCCTTCTTTTGATTTTTTAAAAAATATTTTTTATTATTCTCTTTCATTTCCTCCATTGGTTTGTTAGCTATAATCTCTGTTTTGTTTTTGTAGTTACTCTAGGGTTTCCAATAGGCATCATTATCTTATTACATTCTACCCTCAAATACACACCACTTCATATAGAACATACAAGTTCCTTAACAGTATTCATTCCATCCTTTGTGCCGTGTTGTCATGCATTTTTCTTCTATATTTATATACCTCACAATCCATTTATACTATCTTTGCTTTAAACAACTGTCTTTTAAATAAATTTTTAAATGATGAAAAAGATTCTATAATATTTATTATATATTTACTATTTCCAACACTCTTCATTCCTTTGGTGGATTTATTTGGGGAAGTAGTTAATTGATATCACTTTCTTTCAGCTGAAAGAACTTTCTTTAACTTCTTTTTAGTTTTGGTTTTGGTTTTTTTAGACTAGAGGTCTATTAGCAAGCATTCTCTCTGCTTTTGTTTGTCTGAAAATATCTCCATTTTATTTTGATTTTGAGGAACATTTACTTTACATGTAAAATGCTGGGGTGACAGTTCTTCTCTCAGGTTGTTGCTGTTTTGAGACAGGGTCTTGCTCTGTTGCCCAGGCTGGAGTGCAGTAGCATGATCACAGTTCACTGCAGCCTTGACTTTCTGGGCTCAAGCAATCCTCCCACCTTAGCCTCCTGAGTAGCTGGGACCACAGGAACATGCCATTATGCCTGGCTGATTTTTATTTTATTTTTTGTAGAGATGGGTGATACAGTTTGACTGTGTCCCCACCCAAATCTCATCTCCCATAATTCCCATGTGTTGTGGGAGGAACCTGGTGGGAGGTGATTGAATTATGGGGGCGGGTCTTTCCTGCACTGTTCTCTTGATAGTGAATGAGTCTCACAAGATCTGATGGTTTTAAAAACAGGGGTTTCCCTGCACAAGCTCTCTTTTTGCCTGCTGCCATCTATGTAAGATGTGACTTGCTCCTCCTTGCCTACTGCCACAATTGTGAGGCCTCCCCAGCCATGTGGAACTGTAAGTCCATTAAACCTCTTTTTTTTTGTAAATTGGCCAGTGTCAGGTAGGTCTTTATCAGCAGCATGAAAATGGACTAATACATGGGGTCTTGCCATGTTGCCCAGGCTGGTCTCAGACTACTGGGCTCATCCTCAGCTTCCCAAAGTGCTGGGATTACAGCTGTGAGTCATCACGCTCAGCTTCAAATTGTTAAAGATATTCCATTGTCTTCTGGCTTGCCTTCTGGCTTGTGTATGATGAGAAACCAATGATTTTCTTATCTTTGTCCCCTGTATGTAATATGTCTTTTTTCTCTAGGAATTTTTAAGATTTTCTCTCTATCACTCATTTTCAGCAATTTGATTATGTGTGATATTTGTGTTTATCTTACTTGGTATTCATTAACATTTTGTATCCCTAAGTTTATAATTTTCATTACATTTGGAAACATTTCAGTCATTCTTTCTTCTAATACTCTTCTCCTTCAAGGATTCTAATGGCACATATGTTAGATTGCTGATGCTGTCCCTTTTATCACCATGGCTTTTCATGTTTTTAGCCTTTTTCCTTCCCTGTGTTTTATTTTCAGTAGTTTCCATTGTTATGTCTTCAAGTTCACTGTTACTTTTTTTTTTAATGCTAATCTATTAAGCTTCTTGATTAGATGTTTCTTTTCAGATACTGTGTTTTTCATTTGGTGTTAGACAAACTTTTGTGTCTTTCATTTCATTTTATTCATGTTTTTCTTGAAGTCTTTGATGTACATAAGCATGTTTATAAGAAGTGATTTAAATTTCTTATCTGCTATGGAACCAACTGTCATTTCTGGGTCTTGCCCTTGACTGATCGTTCTCCTAGTATGTGTCACACTTCCCTGCCTCTGCACAAGGACTTATTTTTTATGGAATACATACACAGTGTATGTGTTGATGGCTGTTATGAGTCCTTGAGTCTTGTCTTCTTAGTTTAAAATAATTTCAACAAGAGACACACAAGATGTAGCATAGACTAATTTATTGAAAAAGAAAAAGAATATTTTGAAAGTTAGGTTGTGCACATGTACCCTAGAACTTAAAGTATAATAAAAAAATAAAAAAGAAAGAAAGGTGCAGAATAGACAGCACATCATGAGAGAGACTTCAGGGCAGGCTGCTCATAAGGATGAGACAGCAAGGCTGGTGCGAGGGATGCTTCCTTTATGGGAGTCTTCCGTGATTATTCATAAACGGGTGGAAAGAGGTGTTGCTAGTAAGCATGTTCTGGGCGGTCCTCTTGGTACATTTGCGTAGCAGCTGTACATGGTTGCTCACATGTTGCATGTGTCATTAGCACCTTAAATCTCCACCCAGGGATGTGTTTTTTATTATTATAATGAGCAAGGGGTCAGTCTGAGGACAGGTAAAGTCAAAATGTGCATATTCCCTATAGGGGAAATTCCCTTCTGGAGACAGCTTTGTTAGAATGAGCTGGCCTACATGTAGTGTGAATGCTGAGACTCATGATGTTGACTGGATAGTCACCACAGTTGCCATATCCCAAGGGTGTGGTTGCTTCCTTGACTACTTATGGCGCCTCATATGCGACATTGTTGAGTGTCTAGATTATGTTGTCTTCCTTTAAGGAGTGTTGAATTTCTTTTGCCAACCAGTTAAGTTTATTCTGATCAGTTTAACCCTTTTAAGACTTGCTCTTAAACTTTGTTAGTGAAGTTCCGGATTAGTCTTTACGGTAGGGCTAGTTTAGTCCCACTACCAATGCATGACTACGCATCCAGTGTCTCTTTTGAATGTGCTGAGAATTCAGCAAGGTCTATTCCCTTGGCTAGTCAGAAATCAAATGTCTTCCAGTCCCGAGTGAGGTCTGTAATTGTCCCGCTCCCAGGGGTAGTTCTCTGCCTAGCCCTGTGGAATTTTACCTATGCATACCCAGTTTGGCCTGCAGTCAACGACTGGGTGGAATCCCTTTGCAGATTTCTGCTGCTCTTCTTCTGGGTAGCTCCTGCCTCCCAGGTATTCTTCACAAAATCTGAGCTGCCTTGGCGTCTGATGTCTGTCTCCTCCTCTGAGATGGCCATCCCCTGCCTGGTTCTACCTCCCTGGTCTGCAGAGCTCCTCTGGGCAGAAAGTCATGGCAATCACAGGGTTCACTGTGTTTTTCTCTCTCTCAAAGACCATGATCCTGCATTGCCAGTTGTCCAATGTCTGAAAACAATTTTTCATTTATTTTATCTAGTTTTCTAGTTGTTTACAGTGGGAAGAGAAATCTGTGACTCCATCATGGTCATGTTTGACTTTAAATGCAGATTACTAATTTAATATTGTTCAGTTTCATTCCAACTAAGGAAGTCTGGGGCAAGGGTCTATCTGCAAGACAATCTTAGATTCTAAGAAATTAAAGTGTTGGATGGTTCACGGTCAGAGGTAAAAGGACACTCATATATGTTTTCTTATCGTGAAGAGCATGGGATTTTTGAGGATAGCCTTAAAATAGAAAGCAAGATGTTGGTTTTATATACTAACCGCCCTCCATGGCAGGCCTCCTTTAGCCTCAGGCCAGAGAGGCTTTTATTAGAACAATGTCATTCTGTCCCACATATTACAGAACTAGGGACATTTATCATGGGAACCTGAAAAAAAGTGAGCATTAGGGTATGTTTACAAGGTACGTGACGTTATATGCATGTACAGTATAGATACACTTCATGCTCATTTTCTTCTTCTTCCTCTTTTCTTTTAATAGAGACAAGGTCTTGCCATGTTGCCCAAGCTGGTCTCGAACTCCTGGGCTCAAGCAATCCTCCCGTCTTGACCTCCCAAAGTGCTGGGATTACAAGCGTGAGCCACTGCACCCAGCCCGTGCCCATTTTCTGAAGCTAGACAATCTCCTCACTCTCATTCCAAATTGTATTCCTAAAATTCCTGCCTACTTTCCCCAAACTGTTTGGACAGAAAATTGATGCTATATTCGTATATACAAAGCATACATAAGCACATACATTCATATACCTACACATATACATGCACACAATATACAAAACGCCTGATGTGATTGACAGTATTTTCCCCCAACAGCACAGATGTCATTAAAATAAGAGCATTTGAGGAAAAAAAAAAAGATTACTGACTCTCTATCTAGTCTAGTGCACTTATATTAATCTTATTTCTCATCACCCTGGTATCTGAATTGGCCTTCGTCACCTCACAGGGGAAAGAGATGAACATCGAGGGTGTGGTGGCTGCTAGATTTCACTTGGGAGGCAGGAGGATGCTGAGGAGAGACACAGATACTAACAAAACTGAAAATAGGACTGAAGCTCTTTTTGTGTAGATTGTTGCTGTTTTCTGTTGGATGTGGAAGAATAAACGATTCTTTGCTGTTCAACATAACCCTTTCTTTATTCATGTTTGACTGGACAGAATTGTCTATTTAAAGTAAATTGAGCAGAAACAATTATTGGCACGAGTCCTCGTTTAAAAGGACCATCTTAACTCATTTCTGCCCCTCTGCTGCCCTTCTGTGGCCATTTCTTGTAACGACATCTCAGTGCTCAGGGCTGGGGGGCGAGAGGGAGCTCTTGATTTCCCAGCCCCTACTTTCCCTAACGTATTTTCCTAAGCAAATTCAGTCGAGTCCAACTTTCAAAACATCCCAGTTGTGCAACAAAATGTTCTAACAAAACAGAAGGGTACAAACAACTGTACTCGGTGTCTGCTTCCTGGTCCTGCATGGCCCGACCCTCCCAGAAATCCTTACGGGGCATTGCCACAAACTGCCCTGCCCCCAGCACAAAATGTGCCCTTTCTGTACATGCCTGGGATGACCTCCAATCCCAGAACAATGTGATCTGCTTCCTCCTCACTATGTATTATATAATCTGTGTCCCTCCAACCTCTAGAGACAGCCCCAAACCCACATCTCCCAGAAAATATGCTAGACCACTTCCAAATACAAACCACAGGGTCTCAGCATTTATCAAGCGCTTACGCACCCGAAATAAAGTGTCTCTAAGTAATCTGAACATGTATCAGGTACCAAATGCTTAAATTTGGATAACCTCATAGATAATTACATGAAAAATTAATCAAGTATATTTTAATTATCAACTTTATTAGCATGTAGTGTTTTATGAGCAAGAATCTGCTTAAGTGGCCTCTGTTAGAAGAGATCAGAGGAAAACAGAATTTAAGCCCTCTATCAGAATACAGGCTCATTAACTGGGTGTGTGACCTCGGTTTATGGGGCTCAAATAGTACCCACAGAAATGGTTGTTCAGAGGACTGATGGAGATTTTGCGTGAAGAGATTTAACATGTGCCTGACATACAGTAAGATTTCTATAAAGTGTAAACTAGTAGTAATAGCTACTATTATCCGAAATATTTATATCTTGAGGAAATAGGCAAGAGACTTTTATAAGCTGATATAGCTTTCATTTTCACTGTAGAACTGTAAACCAAATGCTAGCGAATTTGCATATGCTGTTTCAATTGCTATCTCTTACAGATGATATATTTTGTTAGTTTTTCTCCTGGTTAATAGAATTTTGTTTTAAATAAAAATTAAGTCATATTCAGAATAAATTTGCTTAAAGGAAATCTATCACTACCTTTATATTCTAGTTAAGCCGAACTGAGAAAGCCACAAAATTAGCAACTTGGGGAAATAGCATGCTCGAGGGAAAATTCCACTTTCAACAGAGTCAACAAAATAATCTGGTATTACAATGCTCTATTGAAATGCAACATTTTATGCTAACATTTAAAAAAAATTTTTTTTCTGGTATCAAAAATAGTGCATTTCTACTGTAAACAAATTTTAGAAAATACGCAGCTAAGACTTAAGAGTATAGGTGATCTCACAGTTAAGAGCCAATCCTTTTTAAAGTATTAGTGAACTAATGACTATCTTTTTTTTCTAAACCAGTGCTGTCTAATAGAACTTTCCATGATGACGAAAATGTCTTCCATCTGTGCTGTCAAACATGAGAACCACTAGCCATGGGTGGCTATAAAGTATCTGAAATGTAGCTAGAACAAATAAGGAACTAAAGTTTTAATTATGTTTGATGTTAATTAATTAAAATTCATAGTTTTTTAAATTTTCCCAGCTTTAGTGAGGTATAATTGACAAATCAAAATAGTATGTATATAAAGTAAATAACATGATAATTTGATTTTTGTATATATTGTGAAATGATTATTACAATCAAGTTTAACAAATCTGTCACCTCACATAGTTACCGCGTGTGTGTGTGTGTGTATGTGTGTGTGTGTGTGTGTGAGAGAGACAGAGAGAGAGAAACACTCTGGCTTTGTCACCCAACCTGGAGTGCAGTGGTTCAATTTCAACTTTTGCCTCCCAGATTCAAGTAATTCTCCTACCTCTGCCTCCTGAGTAGCTGAGAATACAGGTGTGTGCCACCACACCTGGCTAATTTTTGTATTTTTAGTAGAGACGGGCTTCACCATGCTGGCCAGGTTGGTCTCAAACTCCTGACCTCAAGTGAACCACCCTCCTCGGCCTCCCAAAGTGCTGGGGTTACAGACATGAGCCACCGTGCCTAGCTACTCTCAGCAAATTTCAAGTAAGCAGTACCGTATAATTAACTATGGTCACCATATTGTACATTAGATCCCCAAAGCATCCTTACCTTATAACTGAAAGTTTGGACCCTTCCATCAGCATCTCCCCATTTTCCTCACCAGCTACTGCTCTACTCTCTGCTTTCATGAGTTCAACTTGCATAGATTTTGTGTATGAGTGAAATCATGTGGTATTTGTCTTTCTGGGTCTCCCTTCCTTCACTGAGCACGATGTCCTTCAGTTCATTCATACTGCTTCAAATGTCAGCATTTCCTTCTTTTCCATGACTGAATAATATTCCACTCTCTATATAAACATATTTTTATCCATTCATCTGTCAACAAATATAATTTAAATGTAAATTGTCACATGTAAGTAATGCCTGCCATATTGGCATTAACCAATACAGCTCTCAATGGATATATTTACGATATTGGGAACTTAACATTGCATTGGGAGCATTTCCCCCATGTTATAAAACATCCTGGGAAAACATAATTTAAACGGCTCTTTATTATATTAAATGAAGGTATTATGATTAATTTGAATATCACTGATTATGAGGCAATTAGATTTTTTCATTTTAACTCTTGTAAATAAAGCTATAGTAAACCCTTTGTAAAGAAATATTTATCTAGCATTATGACTGTTTCCTTAGGATAGATCTAGAGAGAGAAATTATTAGGTAAAAGGATAAAAACCTCTTTAAGGCTCTAAACACATGCTGCTATGTTGGTTTCCTGAGACGTTGAATCCATTATACTCCCACCGGCAAGTATCCAGAGAACTTGCCTCTCTGTGCCCTTGTCAATATCAAGCATTACCCAATTCTCAAAAAACAAAACAAAACAAAACAAAAAAACCTTTGTGTAACTGACAAGCAGAAATGAGATCAAGTGGTTTGAGTATTTTTGTCCTTGGTTGGTGGTTGTGGTGGTCATGGAGATGAGCCTTCCAGAGGGAAGATATGCCGTCGTCCCTGCTGCAGTTGTGTGATGAGCAGACAGTACCTGCCACCTGCTTCAGGATCGGCCTCAGGTGCAGGTTGTTCCCTTTCGGGGTGGCCCACACCCAGTGACGTGTGAGGTAGAGGCATGCGGACCTGGCAAGTGGACCCGTCTTTGGCCACTCCAATGGGCAGTGCTCATTCGGGAACTCATGGCTGAGTTGCCCGAGGAATTGCTGGGTCTGCATCACAAATGGACATCTCCGTCTGCCCATCCTGCTTCCCCCCAATCCCATTCCTTGCATAGGTGTGGATCCCTGAGGAATATCTAGCACCCCAAGCCCATCTCAGTATCTGTTGCTGGAGACCCAAATTGCAACAGAAGTGATGGACTTTCAAAATGTATTTGCCTTTTTCTGTCATGTTTGTGTTGAGAAGGATTCTGAGGCCACTTTTCAGGCAAGCAGGAAAGAATGCAGATATCAAATAATACATTTCAATCAAAAGATGTGTTATGTCTGAAGCAATAGAAAATGTAATAAACGGCCGGGCACAGTGCTGGCTATAACCCCAGCACTTTGGGAGCCAAGGTAGGAGGATCTCTTGAGCCCCAGAGTTCAAGACCAGCCTGGCCAACATAGTGAAACTTTTTCTCTATAAAAAATACAAATAATAAAAATGGCTGGGCATGGTGGCGCATGCCTGTAGTCCCAGCTACTTGAGAGGCTGAGGTGGGAGGATCACTTAAGCTCAGGAGGTTGAGACTGCAGTGAGCTATAATCGTGCCACTGCACTCCAGCCTGGGTGACAGAGTGAGATCCTGTTTCAAAAAGAAAGAAAGCAATAAAGATAGAGATAGATGTGTTTGACTTAAAACTTTCTGCATATGAAAAACACCCTAGGCCGGGCGTGGTGGCTCACGCCTGTAATCCCAGCACTTTGGGAGGTCGAGATGGGTGGATCACTTGATGTCAGAGTTCGAGACTAGCCTGGCCAACATGGTGAAACCCCATCTCCAGTAAAAATACAAAAATTAGCCCAGCATGGTGTCACACACCTGTAATTCCAGCTACTGGGGAGTCTGTGGCAGGAGAATTGCTTGAAGCCAGGAGGCAGAGGCTGCAGTGAGCCGAGACTGTGCCACTACACTCCAGCCTGGGTGACAGAATAAGACTCAGTCTCAAAAAAAACAAAAAACAAAAACCAAAAAATCCCTGGATAAAAAATTTTTAAGGCACAAATTGAAATGACAATATACAAAAGTTTAATATTTACCTCTAAAGAGATCTTATATGTCAAACTAACCCAAATAGAGAAAACACTGTGCTATCCTGTCTTATGTACCGTTTCTTTTTTTTCTTAAGACAGAGTCTCACTCTGTTGCCCAGGCTGGAGTCCAGTGGTGTGAACACGACTCACTGCAGCTTCAACCTCCTGGGCTCAAGTGAGCCTCACACTTCAGACTCCCAAGTAGTTGGGACTAGAGGTATGTACCATCACACCTGGCTAATTTTTTACTTTTTGTAGAGATGGGAGCTTGCTATGTTACCCAGGCTGGACTCAAACCCCTGGCCTCAAGTGATCCTCCTACCTTGGCCTCTCAAAGTGCTGGGATTGCAGGTCTGAGCCACCACACTTGACTTGCACGTATTTCTTTCGGACATAAAAAACATTGTTGCATGGCATCTTCTCTAAACACATTTCTAAAAACCCTTCAAGACTGGGCTCTTCCTCTGAAACTTCAGGTAGCACAAGATGAAAATGGTTTTAAAACAACAAAAAAAGTTCTTTTTGAAGAAGTTTAATAAAAATGAGATTGTGGCTTTGCAGGCAAAATCATAGTTCTTCCAACCCTCTTGATCTAAAAAGACTGAGAAAAGTGAAGTAAAGTTGAGTTGGGGTCCCTCTCCAACAACAAAGTCTCGCCAAACCCTGATGTCTTCTCTCTTACAGCCTTGATCACTGATGACCTCACAGATGCGATTATCTGTGCCAGGAAAATTGTTAAAGAGACACAGGGAATGAACTATTGGTAAGAGTGTTTCCTTGGGAGACTTGGGCTGTCATGAGCAAAACCTAGTGTGTGTATTTATCACAGTTATAGTGGAATTGACAAACTCACCTACGCAGAATGGTCCAACCAATGGAATGAGACCTTGTATAAATTCTCCACTGGTGTGCAGATGTGCAGTGAACATGGTAGTACATAGAAGGGGAGAGGAGAGATGGGATTGGGTTAAGATAATTTGCAATTGCTTTTCATATGAACATATTCCAAACAATGGAGAAAGGTATTTTCTAAAGTGACTTGGAAAGGGTCAGTTGAGTCAATTCAACAGAGGAAAAAAAAAACAACTTGAATTTGCTCTAGATTTGGATAAGATTTTGAGGGTTATAGCAACATTTTGCAGGGAAAGAGAATGGGCAGCAGCAAGAGGCAAGTGAGCAGGTCTGTGTCATGGTAACTCAGCAGAAAGCATCCCCAGGATTGAGTCTTGGACCTTGCATTCCCTGCTGCTGTGTCCTAGTGAACATTGCCAGCCAGCCACCCATTCAGAGAACCCAAATTTTCAGAGATGTGGGTATGTAATGAAATGACCCATCCTTAAAAAAGTCGATTGCTTGTTGCTGAAGCTAACAATGGCTAGGAGAAAACCAGGAGAGAAAAGTCTGAACAACGCAAAATGACAGCACCCTTGAATCTCAGAAGCAAATGAAACCCAACTCAGGATTCCGCTGGTGATTTTGGTTAATTTCTGTAGACTTTGAAACTAACACGATTTGGATTGTCATGCTTCTTTTTGCTGCTCCTGTGTCCCTCTCATCCTCAGGCAAGGCTGGAAGAAACACTGTGAGGGGAGAGACCTGTCCAACTGGAAAAAAGGCTGTGAGGTTTCCTAAACTGGAACTGGACCCAGGATGCTTTGCAGCGATGCCCTAGGATTTGCAGTGAATGTCCAAATGCCTGTGTTATTTTGTCCCGTTTCCTCCCAATATTCCTTCTCAAACTTGAAGAGGGAAAAATAAGCTATACTTTTAAGAAAATAAATATTTCCATTTAAATGTCTTCACCCTGGCTCAGTTTCAATGATGTCATAATAGCATAGTGTTAAGACTTGAAAAATCACCTCCACAATGCTCTAGCCCTGGAAGAAACAAACTTCTTCATTGTAGGGAGTCCTGGTTTCTGTGGTCCTGAAACTGCTGCTCATGCAAAAATAAGACTCCCTCATCTTCAGGGCCATCCTCAGAAACAGAACACATGCAGAAGGGTGAGGTTAGGAGCTCGGAGCACCTGAGGAGCCAAATCCCCTTAAGAGTACCCCAGAAGGACCATCTACGCATGCACACCCACAAGCCTGGACACCATTTATCTACCTACACGCACGCAAGAGACGTGGAGAGATAGGGCAACGGAGATTCACGATTTGATGACTGCAATTCTCCTAAAGGTTCTCAGCTGTATTTTCCGTGTTTTGTATTCTGCATTTTCCAAACTTTTCCTGATACATTTTGCTATTAAAGAAAAACATCACCAGGCACGGTGGCTCACATGTGTAATCCCAGCACTTTGGGAGGCCAAGGTGGGTGGATTACTTGAGGTCAGAAGTTTGTGACCAGCCTGTCCAACATGGAGAAACCCCGTCTCTACTGAAAATACAAAAATTAGTCAGACGTGGTGGTGCGCACCTGTAATGCCAGCTATTGGGGAGGCTGAGGTGGGAGGTGGAGGTTACAGTGAGCCAAGATCGTGCAGCTGCAGCTGCACTCCACCCTGTTAAGAAAGGCAAGGGGAAGGGGACATTTTTTTTCCAGAGAAAAAAATAAGACCCCCACCCAGGCACGGTGGCTCACGCTTGTAATCCCAACAATTTGGGAAGCCAAGGTAGGAGGATTGCTTAAGGCCAGGAGTTCAACGCAAGTCTGGGCAACATAGCAAGACCCTGTCTCTACAGCAATTTTTTTTTTTTTTAGTTGCAGCTTTTATGCCCAGATCCTGCTGGAAATTCTAATGGGTCCAAATAGATAAAATTGTAGCTTTTACCCCCAACATCCAGAGAGTACCCCATGTTATTCCAACTTCTACTTAAATCAAGCTTGTCAAACCCACAGCCTATGGGCCGCATGTGGCCCAGGATGGCTTTGAATGTGGGCCAACACAAATGTGTAAACTTTATTACAGTATTATGAGATTTTTTTGTGATTTTTCTTTTTAGCTCATCAGTTATCGTTAGTGTATTTTATGTGTGGCCTGAGACAATTCTTCTTTCAATATGGCCCAGGGAAGCCAAAAGATGGGACACCCTTGATTTAAATTAAACCCATCCAATTCAAAAAGCCATGCTTACAACCCCATGACAAAGTTGTTTTCAACCTTAGACACACAGATTTTATTCGTATGGCCAGGAACTTGGTGACCCTCTGATGGAAGTCTGGTGACATGGCAGTGAGCTGAGCATCTCAGACTCCAAAGGGATATTCCCAGGATGCCTTCTGCCCTGCACAGGGATGGTACCTCCTCCTGTCTCCCATGGTGGGGTGGCTCTGTGGCACCTGCTGAGTTTTCTCTTGCCCATTATCCACATGCCTCTGTTCTACTGGGGCAGAGCTGGTTGGAGCTGTCTTGTCCTAAATTTAGGTGAAGGTAGTAGGCTCATATCGAATGCAATTTGACCTAGAAAATGCCTTTAATTGAGGTTTGTTGGAGAATTGGTTATGCCAACAAGTAAGTTTCCCACTCAGAAGAAAGTCTCCGCTGATCAGACTGATGGATACTGTGACAGTGCCTAAATAACCCTTCAATATGCTCTTATTGCCAACTCCCCAGGCCTCACTGATGGCTCCTTTCCTGCCCACTGGCTTCCCTTGCAATGTAGAGGCTTTAAGAACTCTTAACTGCTACTTGCCTAAACATATAAACATGTTATATATAAACATACATGTCATCTTGGGACAATTTAACAGGCATTACAAACCCTGGGGAAAAAAGGCTTTTTAACCCCATTTAAGAATTGAAAAATAATTCTATAAGATACCCGAAGAAAATTTGAAAAATGTAGAATCCATTAAGCTGCACTAAATCAATAATCTGTGCTTATAGAAGGCCATAAATATGCATTTTTCATTATTATTGTCCTGTTAGCCATCTCCCTTACAGTCCCCATTCTTAGCCAAATTTCTGCTTCATTAAAACCAATGGCACCTATTTATGAGTGAAGTTAGCATGAACCTGGCACCAGCCATTCAAAGACTGGGGGAAAGAGTTTTTTAAAAACCAACTCCAAAAATAAGTGTTTTAAAACTCAAGGTAAAAAGACGTTGGCTGTCCTACAATTAGACTTATCTATCTTTTTGCAAAACTCACAAAATTTCTAAGCATGCAATCCTACTCTTCCCCTTCCCCCATGTTTGATTTATTTCTATAAGAATAATTTAGGATGAAAAGAATGCATTTCCCCAGATAATTTTCCATAATTAATGCCTTCAGAAATTCAAGAGGAAATGAATACTTTTATGCCTGAGTTATCTTTATTTAACAAAAGCATATTTTAGAAAAATCCACACTCATATTCCCCTTTATAGTTTCCAAGACCCTTGGAAGTAGATTTTCATTTGGCCACATTATGGCCACATTATCTGCTGGTTACCAGATACACTAAGCAGACCACTGGGTACTGGCGGATAGTGACTGGCTTATGTGGGTATGTTCTTTCTGTGGGGACTCAGCTCTGCCTGATTCTTGGGACACCTCCCACTTCCCTAGCATCTGGCCCTTTGAATCCCAACTTGTTCCCTGTTGTTCTTCGATAATTTCTGGTCTGGTCTATGATTTTCCCTTGATGCCTTTTATATCCAGTATATCATTTCCTCTCAGGTGTCCTTGCTCTTGGTTTTTCCCATAGTTGGAAGTTGTGCCACTCCCCTGCAGCCTATTTAAGCCTGGCCCAGCCAACATAAGCTCCCAGTTCCTCTAACCCCTAAAGCTCTTGCCTCTGAACTCAAGCCTGGTGTGTCCTTATCCGGTCCGTAAGCTCCTTGAGGCCTGGACCATGCCTTTCACTGCAATGTTTCCATAATCCCCACTGCAGTGCTGAACACGTAATAGTTAACATTCAAAAATATTCGATGTTGGCCAGCCACAATGACTCAAGCCTGTAATCCTAACACTGTAGGAGGCCAAGACGGGAGGATCATTTGAGACCAGTCTGGGCAACATAGTGAGACCCCAGCTCTACAAAAATTACAAAGATTAGCTGCATGTGGTGGTGCACACCTGTAGTCCCAGCTACTCAGGAGGTTGAGGTCGGAGGATCGCTTGAGCCAGGAGTTTTAGGCTTCAGTGAACTATGATCGAACCACCGTACTCCAGGCTGGATGACAGAGTGAAGCCCTGTCTCTTAAAAAAATTAATTAATTAAAAAATTTGATGTTGGTTTTTTGTACCACTGGACACATGTGGAATCATAGAAGGAATACAAATAAGACCTTGCATTTAGAACATTTTTGTTTTCAAATCAGGTTCATGTTTATTATTTCATATGCTCCTCACAACAACCTTGGGATATAGGGAATATAACCTTCATTCCACACACGTCCCAGAGATACAGAAGAAGTAACTATTGCCCAGGGGCCACACTGCTACAGCAGAGAATCCAAGAGGCCCCTGCTGCCCTGCAGGGATCTTCAGAACTCAGTGACAGAACGTATCCTAGTACCTTTATGAACAGAGAGTGCCTGAGCCCTTTACCTGTGTTCCACACAGCCATTTCCTTAAGTGTCTCAAATATGGCACAAACCCTAAGTCAGCCCCTGATAGATCTGCAGGAACAATTTAATCTCTTCAAGGTGAATTTAGAAAAGAAAGTCTTCATCAAGAGACCCAGGAAGATTTCCTCTGTGTCTCCAAAATAGAAGGAAAATGCTCTGAATGTCTAAAACGGAAACTCTCAATAAACAGGAAGTACTCTTTCCAACTAGAAATATATATTTTTTTTATTTAAAAAGTTTAGGCCGGGTGCGGTGGCTCACACCTATAATCCCAGCACTTCGGTAGGCCAAGGTGGGCGGATCACCTGAGGTCAGGAGTTCGAGACCAGCCTGGCCAACATAGTGAAACCCCATCTCTACTAAAAATACAAAAAAAATTAGCAGGGTATGGTGGTGAGTGCCTATAATCCCAGCTACTCTGGAGGCTGAGGCATGCGAATTGCTTGAACCCAGAGGCAGAGGTTGCAGTGAGCTGAGATTACATCACTGCACTCCAGCCTGGGCCACAGAGTGAGACTCCATCTCAAAAATAAGTAAATAAATAAATAAATACAATAAAAATAAAAAGTTTAAGGGCCGGGTGCAGTGGCTCACACATGTAATCCTAGCACTTTGGGAGGCCAAGGTAGGCGGATCCCCTGAGCCCAGGAGTTTGAGACCAGCATGGGCAACAGAGTGAGATCCCATCTCTACAAAAAATAAAACAGATTAGCTGGGTGTAGTGGCCTGTGCCTGTGGTCCCAGCTTCTTGGGAGGCTGAGGTGGGAGGATCACTTGAGCCTTGAAGGTCAGGCTGCAGTGAGCTCCAGTCTGAGCAACAGACTGCTCTAGTCTGGGCAACAGAGTGAAACACTGTCTCAAAAAAAAAAGTTTAAAACATGAAAATTTCTTCCAACATAGACCAAATAGCCCACTCCAGCCCCACTCAGCCCCCTGGGGATACTTCTTCAGGTTGCCAGGTTTCCTCTGCAGCACTTCGGTCTTGAAGGGTCCAACTGCTTGAGGACAGACATGACCATCCCCCAGTGCTTGGGCTGCAAGTAGTTCTTTACACACAATGATGTCAGGGGAAGAAAATTCACACATCCAGCTTGCAGAGGAGTCACGCCCAGGGAGAGCTTAGGATCCGGATCTGGGAGGAACCCTGGGCATGGTAGAAGCTTCTGGAACAAAATGGGGCTCCCTGAGGGCCTGGAAGGCAGCTTCACAGCACTCTGCCTTGAACAGGTAATTCTTTTCCTCATTTTTCTCCCCTCTCTCATCTGATTCCGTTCAGGAAATGGAACAGGGGACACTCAGAAACTGTTCCGATTCACAGATTCAGCAAGTACCTCGGTTTAAACTGATCCTCCAGTAATAGGAGAAAGGGAAGAGGAAGCACAAGGTCAGAAGCTAATAAACAGAGTCTTGCTGGACAGCAGGAGAGAGAAGAGAGGCAAAGAATTTTTCTTTACACAAGGCTGCAGTTTGCACAATTTTTACCACTGGGGCCTCCTCACTGATGTAGCCCTAAAAGAAATGCTGTGTATTGAACGGAGGCATTGTTTTACTCACCTTATTGGTTAGGCTCTGATCATAACAATAATCAACATTCTTTGTAGAATATATGGAAAATATTTTCCAAAACCAAAAAAAATCCATAACTGCTATCAATATATTTTGATGTTTTTTTCTTCCAGGTTTTTTCTTTTTCCTTTTTTTTTTTCTTTTTTTTAAGAGGCAATGTCTTACTTTGTCACCAGGCTAGAGTGCAGTGGCCCGATCTTGGCTCACTGTAGCCTCAAACTTTTGGGCTCCAGTGAGCCTCCCTCCTCAGCCTCCCAAGTAGCTGGGACTATAGGCGTGAGCCACCACTCCCAGCTAATTTTTAAATTGTTTTTGTAAATACAAGGTCTTGCTATGTTGTTCAGGCTGTTCTCGAAGTCCTGAGCTTAAGCGATCCTTCCGCCTCAGCCTTCCAAATTGCTGGGGTTACAGGCATAAGCCACCATGTCCAGCCTCTTCCAGGTTTTTTTTATAGATTTTTAATAAAGTTGGAATTATAGGATATCTAATTTTATAGCTTTTTTAAACTTAATACAACACAAGATTTCCCCCACAATAATACTTTCTAACACACGACACATAGGAACAGCATAACAATTACTTACGCGGACCCGTGATTCACTTCCTCTCTCCCCTGTGGTTAGATATTGAGGTTATCCAGTACCATTTTCAGGCCTGGAGCTCTAGGCCAAGTTTTGCAAAGAGCCGTTCCTCTTCTCACTGTTTATTTTCCTCCGAACCTCACCAGAAGTCCTCCGCACACGTTCTTTATGGAGGTCGTCTTTCCCTGGACTGCTTGGCTACTTTAGAAGTCAAATCAAGACTAGAAGTATGAAAGCCAGTCACAATTTCACAACAATCAGGGTCCATCATCCACCATTTGGTTGGTACCTAGAGAAAACATTGTAAGCCAGTACTGTACTGAAAAATCCAAAACACACCATTACCTTAGCTCTGGGTCTTCTGTCCCTAGTGATGAAGCAAAGCCAATAGCTATTGTGCAAGCAGAGTGGGGAGTAGACAGGGTGCCCTTGAGAGACTGCCAGAGCTAAGCGCAACTCCTCTGTGACTGGCTGTGCGAGCACAGACAAGACATTGAACTTCTCTGTTTCACTTCCTGTAAAATGGGAATAATAATATGATAATAATAATAATATTTGCCATGCACAGCCATGATAAGGCTAGCAACCGTATTAGAAGTATGTTAATCACCTGGCACAAACCAGGCTTGTAATAAACATTGGTGATTAATTTCGCAGGGGATGGTGGCACACACTGCAGTCCCATCTACTTGGGAATCTGAGGCGGGAGGATTGATTCAGCCTGGAAGTTCAAGGTTACAGTGAGCTATAAAGACACCATCGCACTCCAGACTGGGAAACAGAGTGAGACCCTGTCTCTTAAAAAAAAAAAAAAAAAAAGTGATTATTACCCTATTTCTGCATTTTCCTTTGACTACGATTTTGTAATAGGTGATTTCTAACAGGACCTGCAGACACTTTGACAGGATAAACTACATTTTATGTGAAATAAAGGCATGTTCAAAAAGCAAGGGGGCAGTTGGTGGGTGAAAGAAACTCCACCTGAAACCCAGGCTGTTTATTTTCCCAGGCCCTTGCTGCTAAGATTTCCAAACTACAAGGGAAAAAGCTAAACTCTTCCCTAGATTTCCCTGCCTGCTCAAGACCACACCCCCACTGGCAACATAATTCTTGGTGAGGATGAAAAAACTAAATCTATACTTGCCTTGAAAAGCATTCATGCAAAATAAAGCCCAGATTCATAAGTGATCTGACTTCAGCATCACTTTTCAAAACAGTATCGTGTTACCAGCTAAAGCAAACTGAGCGGTTTCAACCCCAGGAACTGACAGGCAGTGCAAAAGGGCAGATTGGAAGAGATTAAATATTTGTGCAAAACCTGTACCCCCCTTCACAAAGGGCTGCCTCTGTCTAACATAAAAGGGAAGGGAGGCAGGAACTGAAAAGACGGCCTTATCTTTCCAGAGGAAGGACTGTTTGGGGCCGGAGGAGGTGAAGGGGAGAGAAAATAGCAGAGGAAGGGAGAAATCAGATGGATGTGTGTCCCCTGGTCGCTGTCGAGCCGGGCCAGGCTGCTGTCATCGGCGGAGGCTGCACTTCTGACCCCTGCGGTGAAGCCAGGCCACGCGGGCTCAGGAGCAGAGGGAAGCAGGATGACTCGAGCTTTGAAGCTGCCAGCCTGTGATGGCAGAGAGGCCAGAGAGAAGTCCGCTCCAGAACCCACTCTCTGAGCAGCAGCACCATATTAATTTGCAGGGAGAGGTAGGGGAGCGCAGAGGAGCAGAGGGGCGGAGAGGGGAGGGCAGGAGAGGGCGGGCTGGGACCCAGGCCAGGGAAGAGGGTCATGTGCACACCGCAGCCCAAAGCCCTGCCGGGGGTGCCCAACAAGGACTCTAGAGAAGGGAGATTTTGAAAAATTATTTTTTAAAAAAATTCGTAGTTTTCGACTCTGCTGACAATCGATCAACCCTTGTTTCTTCCCGTGGCTGCCAGGAAGTTAGAATGTAGAAGAGAAAAAAGAAGAGGAAAGGAAAAAATCTACAACAGAGCAGTCTGTGCGGGCGGTGGGGAGATGGCTGATGAGAGTCTTTGAGGAATTGGGATTTTTCTGTGGCCTTCGGAGCCCCTCGAAGACCAACATGGGGCCGGCGGCGCAGCGGAAAAACACCCCTGGAAGGCCCTTTGAACACAGCTCAGGTTACCACATTTGTGGAGAGACAACGGGAGGGACGGCCTGTGGTCCCTTGGGCCAGTTAACGGACTTTGCTGGAACTGTGGTTCCAAACCCTGGCTGCACAATGCAATCGTCAGGACACGCCAAAAAATGCAGATGCCAGGCCTGGCTCACTTGAGTTAAATCAGGCTCCCTGAAGACTAACGGGGTCCTGGTGCGGATGTTTTTTAATGCCCCCGTTAATTCTAATACTCAGCCAAGGTCATGAGGCCTCAGTAAGAGACTTAACGGGACCCTGCTAGGCACAGGCTTCCCCTGGGCTACGGTGCCCATTTCCGTCTCTGCACTGGGAGAAGAGCATCCAGGTCACCCACCTTCAGGCTACCGTGAAGTCTCAGGAAGTCGTTCCTCTCGGATAGCTGAGAGTCAATACAGGGACCTGTAGAGTGGAACCTCCTCACCAGAGTAGCTGGGGGACAACAGAGGCCGGAACACACACACACTCAGCAAGTTTTCAGAGGCCAGGCAGGGAGGCTCATGCTTGCAATCCCAACACTTTGGGGAGCCGAGGTGGGAGGATTTCTTAAGGCCAGGAGTTTGAGACCAGCCTGGGCAACATGACGAGACCCCACTCTCTACAAAAAGAATTAAAAGAATTAGCCAGGTGTGGTGACTCACACCTGTAGTCCCAGCTATGGAGGAGGCTGAGGCAAGAAGATCTTCCCAGCCCAGAAGTTCAAGTCTGCAGTGAGCCATGATAGAGTGAGAACCCGTCTCAAAAAACAAACAAACAAAAAAACAAAAAAACCAAATATGTGAGTAACTGTGCCAGGCACTATGCTATGCAAATGGTGAGCATAGCCAATTGATTGATTCTGCAGCTCTGGGTTTTCTCTGTAGGCAGGGGCAGGAGAAACAGCCACCCCGAGGTTTGCAAGTGCAGAGAGAGCAAAAGCACAATTTCCAAAAAGCTAAATCCAAGAGTCTTTATGCAAATATAAAATGAATACACGTCAAACACCTTATCTCACTCACTAATTAATGAGGAAATCAGTAAGATCTTAATACCAGTTCAGACAGATCTGAAGAGCTAGGTATTTATAGGCAATTTACAAAAGGAGTGTTAAGGTACAATTACTGGCTACTTAACAACTTCTAGGGAAATAAACTATAAACTACGGAGTTGTTTTTGTTTTTCCTGCCAGATAGAAATTATTTTCATCTCTACCAAAAAAAATCTACAACTTAACACGTAACTTCTCTAAGTCTAGGAACTTTAAATAATAGTTAAGAGTGTTTTGAACAAAGTGCTTCTGCCCCCGTGTGACATTGCAAGGACCTGATGCCTACAGATTCGCCTTGAGGTCTCGCTCTGCCGCCCAAGCTGGAGCGCAGTAGCACAATCATGGCTCACTGCGCCCTCAAATTTCTGGGCTCCAGCAATCCTCCCACCTCAGCCTCCTGAGTAGCTGGGACTACAGACACAAACCACCATGCCCATCTAATTTTTCTTTCTTTCTTTCTTTCTTTTTTTTTTTCTTTTGAGACAGAGTCGGACTCTGTCACCCAGGCTGGAGTGCAGTGGCGCGATCTCGGCTCACTGCAAGCTCTGCCTCCCGGATTCACGCCATTCTCCTGCCTCAGCCTCCCGAGTAGCTGGGACTACAGGTGCCCGCCACCATGCCCAGATAATTTTTTGTATTTTTAGTAGAGATGGGTTTTCACCATGTTAGTCAGGATGGTCTCAATCTCCTGACCTCGTGATCCACCCGCCTCGATCTCCCAAAGTGCTGGGATTACAGGCATAAGCCACCACGCCCAGCCCTAATTTTTCTATTTTTTGTAGTGATAGAACCTCACTATGTTGCCCAGGCTGGTCTTGAACTCCTGGGCTCCAGTGATCCTCCCTCCTCCGCCTACCAAAGAGCTGGGATTACAAGTGTGAGCTGTTGTATCCAACCAATCATTTTTCTCGATAGCAAGAGACGGGTGATGAGATCACAGAAATACAAAGAAATATGAAGGTGGCATTGCACAAGAAAACTCAGAATATATGCAATTACAAACCAATAAGTTATAGGTGCTGTCTAGTTATACTGAGCCACGCTAAGGAGTCACCCACACATCAGCTGTGGCTCTGTCTCCTCAACATCCTGGGTAGACTGACTCCACCTTTTATAAACATCGGAAAGCCCAAGGTCTTCTGCAAGATTCCTGAGACCTAAAGAGCTTACATTTTCATGCTTTTCTTTGGCTCTGAGCCTCTGCTTCTGCTGAATTTGTTCATTTAAAAATCTTCTCCCTTCCTTGCTATTGTGTCACTGACAGGAAACGGGTCTCTTTTCTTTGTTTGGATAATATGGAAATAAATTAAACCTTCCATAGAAGACATTTATATGGACTTTCCTTAGAAGGTTTAGGAAGACGGAAAGATCTAGATTTCCAATGCAAAAAACTCAGATATGAGAAATTCCTGTTTCCCAAATGATGCTTCTCCTCCTGCTCCCCTTCTGGGGTTTTTCAAAAACTCTTCTTTTTTCTCTCTGACCAAACACCTGTTTTTCTTTTATTCTGTTTTTTGTTTGTTTGTTTTTATCATCTTGGCTCCTAATTATTCAGGTGCTCAAAGTTTTATCTTCTCATTAAGCAGTTTATGAAAAAGTGCTCTTAAATGAAATTCGATCCCACCTGTAAGAAAACTTTTGGTGCCAGCGGATAAGAAAGCAAAAATTTCCCCCACATTTATAGTAAAACATATATGTAATAGAGCTCTCTTCCCACCCCCACTTCCCCCACAACACTGCTCACTCTGTCCCAGCCCCACATACCTGGGATTTAACCTGTTCCCCACACCCCCAGAATCTAACCTGTTTCCGGCATAGCCAGCAGCTTCTTGTTCCTCTCACAGGTCCCTGCTCAATGGCCACAGTCTCACGTCGAGGACCGTGGGAAACTCTCCTAGGGGTGAAATGAAAGAGGCACCAAAACACTCAGTCATCAGGATCAACAAGGTTTTAATGCATGATCTATTTGCAATATGTAATGCATTGAACTAACGCAAAAACTCCATGATGAGCAAAATGCCAACATTTCAAGGATAGGACCAATATTAGTGATTTTTTTCCTTTTTCTTTTTCCCCAGGTTTGAATGTGGCTCTTCACAGCACTATGAGTGATTTTCATTTTATTTTGAATTTTTTTCTTTGATTTTTCTTTTTTTTTTTTTTTTTTTGAGATGGCGTTTCGCTCTTCTCACCCAGGCTAGAGTGCAATGGCGTAGTCTCAGCTCACCACAACCTCTGCCTCCTGAGTTAAAGCGGTTCTCCTGCCTCAGCCTCCCCAGTAGCTGAGATTACAGATGCCTGCCACAACGCCGGGCTAATTTTTGTTGTTTTTTTTTTTCAGTAGAGACAAGGTTTCACCATGTTGGCGGGCTGGTCTCAAAGTGATTCGCTAGCCTTGGCCTCCCAAAGTGCTGGGATTACAGGCATGAGCTGCCGTGCCTGGCCTATTTTGAAATTTTGATATTTTCTTCATTATGGATTTTTTGCATTAATTTTGAATTTTAAAAAATAATGCCTCCAAATATTATTTATCTTGACTACTGAGTTTTTAGACACCCCCTTAAATTGTGTGCTAAGGCTTCACCCTCATCCCAGCCCTGGAAGTATTCTAATCAGGGTGGAAAATAAAGCTAGTTGTCCTTTCTGAGCAATAAGTAAGGGAAGGAAGGAAGGAAGGAAGGAAGGAAGGAAGGAAGGAAGGGAGGGAGGGAGGAAAGCAAGGGAGGAAGGGGGGGAAGAAAGAAAGAAAAAGAGAAAAAAGGGGAGGGAGGGAAAAAAGAGAAAAAAGGAAGAAAGGAGAGAAAGAAAAAGAGAGAAAGAAAGATCTTTCCGAGAAGTAAAAGGTAGAGAAGTGGAATGGGGCTTGTCACACTGACTTAGCCAGGAACAGCAGACAGTAAGCAGTATTCCTAGCAGAGCAAGCTGGCAGGAGAATCTGTCAGGCCCCCGTCTCATCTAAAAATAGTGAGTTGTGTTGATTCTCACCCCTGGCGGCACAGGAGAATCGTCCAGGGAAGTTTTTAAAAAATACTAATGCCCCGGCCCTCCCCACAGACTAAAAAGTCAAAACCTCTGAGCATGTGGCCATCAGGCCACTGTCATTTGCCACTGAGGTCATGAACCCCAGGCTCCTTCCAGCTCCAATATTCTGGACTGTCTCTGTTTGCTCTGCGGCTGCTCTTGGAGGGATCGGTAAGGTCGCTTTTGTAAACTCCTTAAAGAAACCTTTGAGAACCTGAAAACAACAACAATACACTCCCCTCTTTGGCAAAATGCTCATTTCACACACGCACAATTCAGTTTCAGGAATCCCACAGCCCCCTCCTTACTCTCGAGAAGTCACCATTTGGTTCTAAATTAAAAATTCCTGATCTATTTTAAATAGCATCCAAAAAATCTTGATTCTTTGTGTGTGACCCCATGCTAAGTGCTGCATGGGGGAGTTTATCTGGACCTGTTTCTCTCTCTGGAAGCTAAGACACAGCTGGCAGGGTGGACTGCAGTTCCTGCTGGCACCTCTTGAATTCCCTTCTGTAGTTTTCAGAGTACACTCCTCAATCTAAGGTTCCCGGCGCTGACTGCCATCAGACTCACCTGAGAGCTGTTAAAAAACATTCCTGCCTGGGACCCCCCCCTCAGAGACCCTTATTTACTGAATCCGCAATGGACATGGGCATTTTTTATCATTGATTTATTTATTGAGACAGGGTCTTGCTCTGTCACCCAGGCTGGAGTGCAGTGATGCGATGATAGCTCACTGCAGCCTTGAACTCCAGGACTCAAGCCGTCCTCCCGAGTAGACAGGACTACAGGCATGCCACTGCACCTGGCTAATTTTTTAAATTTTTTTGTAGGTATAGGATCTCACTTTGTTGTCCAGGCTGGTCTTGAACTCCTAGGCTCAAGCGATCCTCCCACCTCAACCTCCCAAAGTGCTGGGATTACAGATATGAGCCACTGCGTGTGGCTGACATCAGCATATTTTAAAGCCACGCGGTGCCTCTCATGGGCAGGCAGGGTGAGAGCCCCTGTCAGTCATGCGGTGGGAGACATGGAGGGCTGCCCCGGGACAAGGGCCTGCTGCACAGGTAAGCTGGCTTGAGGGGACTTCTGATCTAATCACTCCCAGCTGCAGGCTCAGCTAAATGGGTGGTTTTGTAAGCTACTTAAAGTTTAATAATCCAAAATATAGAGTGCTTTTAGCACAGTGTAACAAGAAGAGAACTGGCCAAGGAATGAGAAACCGAGGGTTCAGGTCCTCGCCGTGCTAACGATTTTGTGACCTTGGCCGAGATTCCACTCCCCAGAGCCAGCCTCTTGCACCAGCAGTTAAGTGCACAGCCTACTGGGGTTGGCAGACATCAGGTCAAATCCCATCTCTGCAGCACAGCGATTAACTTACCCTGCCTTTGCCCTTGTTTGATCGTCAAATAGTATTACCTCATGGGGTTGTCGTGAATATTGAAGTGCCTAGAATAAAATGGAGAGCAAGTGCTCAATATGTTTTTGTTATTATTATGATTCCGTTCAGCAAACCTCACAGAACCACTGTGAGGACAAATGGAGTAATATATATGCAGCCCCTAGTTAACTGTGAAGTACTGTACGGTAGTGTCACTGCTGTTGACCTTGTGGCTTTCAGTAGGCTGAAGCCAGGCCGTGAGTTTGTGGATTCCAGAGTTCCTGGAACAGAACTCGTTTCTTACTGCCCCCACCTCAGTGCTTTCAGAAAGCTTGTTTGAGATCAGAATTTGAAGTTGGGCGCAGTGGCTCATGCCTGTAACCCCAGCACTTTGGGAGGCTGAGGCAGGAAGATCCCCTAAGCCTAGGAATTGGAGATCAGCCTGAGCAATATACAGACCCTATCTCTACAAAAAGATAGGGTCTATCTGTAGACCCTATCTCTACAAAAAATCCAAAAAAAATTAGCTAGACATGGTAGCATGTGCCTGCAGTCCCAGCTACTCAAGAAGCTGAGGTGGGAGGATTGCTTGAGCCTGGGAGGCAGAGGTTGCAGTGAGCCAAGATCATGCCATTGCACTGGGCATCAGAGTGAGAACTTGTCTCAAAAAAAAAAAAAAAAAATGTTTTTTGAGAGAATTCTGGAACAGTCCCATCCTAGTCAGATTGGGAACCACAGTCCATTTGGCCAAGCAGCCTTGTAATGGTTGGCAGCTGCTTTCTCACGTGAGGCTGAGTGAAAACCCAGCTCTCCGGGTCCATGCAAAGCCTAAATACAAGGGCAACAGCAGTGATTGGACTGAATTGGTTAAATTAGAAAAAGAAATCAGGTGAGCATTATCTCATTCTGGATATTTAAAATGCTCCCACAGTGAGGCCTAGCAGAGCTTGTAGGCATCTGAAATACTAAAGAGGTATAGCTCAGAAACTATAGACATTGCCATTTGCTCTTTTGTGTCTTTCCAACGACTGCTGACAAACGCAACCTGACAAACTCAGCTCCTAAGATTCCTGGCCTTCCAGTGAATACGCAACGTTGGGGTATGTGGTTCCCTGATCAGTTAAAGAAGAATCTGTCCATTTCAGAAAGCAGATCAGAGACTGCTTTCATCCAATCAATGAAATGTTGCTGCCTTTATCAGCATAGTAGTATGCATTGCACGCACAAGTTCAGGCATCCAAGTAGTAGCTTGCTACCTGCTTGAATAAAGAAAAGAGGAAGAGAGAAAAAAATCCACTAAATTCTCAAAAGTACCCTGCAATACTGAATATAAAGTGTTGGGGCCATGGTATAATGGTTTGTCAGCTGAAAAATCAAAATGTTCTACACACAGCAGATTCATGGGCATTGCAGAGAGTAACAACTAATGACATAATAACAATAATACTTAATAAATGTTCTTCTGTATTGGAAACACAGCTAAGGATTTATCATTCATTAACTGAATATTCTTAACACTCCTATGAAACTAATCTTATCCTGTTTTACAAATGAGAAAACTAAAGCCCAGAGAGTTTAATGAATTTGCACAAATTTAGTTGATTAACCTAGATAATTAATTAATAAGGTTAGTTCATTAATTCAAGTAATTCAAGTCCAGGTCTTTCAGATACTAAATCCCTCCACTTGACCATTGCACTATACTACCTCAATACATAGCCCAAAACAGAGTTCACCCAGAATTTTAGCTTCCCATTCCTCAGAAAATGTTAACAGTTGGAAAATATGTCAGAAAGAATATGGAGGGATATTTTTCTTTCTCTCCAGGACCCTTCTCTCCTTGTACCAGAGAGTAAGTAACAAAAATAACCAAAGGGCAAACAACAGAAAGAAGGGAGCAAGGAAGAAAACTGAATTGATCATGAGACAACTGTACAAAGCATCTTCAATCAAATTCGGAGATTTTCCAGAAGGTTCAGACACTTAGAGTCTCTACTCAGTTACAAAACATTTGATAGCAAATGTTCACACTGAATGAAGGACACACATTTCTCAACTGTATTCCTGACTTTCCTACCTGCTGACTTGGTAATTTCAAAAGATCTACTATAGCTATGGGATATATTTCTCATGACCAAGTAGGTTCCTTAATTTTATCTTAATACATCAACCATGTAATATTTTAAACTACTAGAAAAGTCTGAAATGGGAATGTGAAATGGCAAAAGAGAGGGGAGGAGAGAAGAGACAGCAGTTCTAACTCAGCCTTCCAAAAAGACTTCCAAAAAGAAACGTTCTAGATGAGGCCAGGAGAAGCCGTCTGAAGTGGCACAGAAGCTCCAAAAAGTTCCACAAAGAGCGAATCAATTGCATTTATGTGCTTTGGAAAAAACAAAAAGCCCAAACTTGGGATTTCCTGATAGCAAAGAGCAGCACGGCTCTATCCCTAGGACTCAGTGACTCCCAGTGCAAAAGCCAGTTCCCAATGTGAGTTACATCCTGCGTTTGACCATCCGATCCGCATTTTCCCATGGGTTAATAATTTGACCCCTTTGGAAGTCTTGCTGTGTGTACTGAAACTGTCTGTTAACTCTCCTGTAGACTGCTGGGTTTGGTATTTAATCTTCAACAGGAATTTCAGAAGGTCAAAGTCCCCATCTGAGACGAGTGCCATGCAAGTAATGAAACCAGGCAGACAAGTTCACCCTCAAGGAGGTGGAAGTCTTTGAGTGTGGTTGACAAAAGACCTTTAGACCATGGGCATTTGGGGCCTGGGGTGGAGTGAACAGAGAAGAAAATTAGCTTAGGGAGAGATATTCTTAAATCAGTGGGAAAAAGCAAAACATGTGACATGTGGAGTTGCAAGCTTCTGGGACATTTGGTTTCTATTAACTGCACAAACAATAGTTTCGGTCATTGTTGTTGATGTTGTGTGTGTATGCCTTACGTTTAATGGGCACCCAACACAATGGCAGTAATAAAAACGGAACAGAGCAATTATGTGAAGGAATTAAAGCTAGAACTAACCAGTGTACGTTTATTTCTAGTTGATTTTTGGAAAAAATAAACCCAAATATTTGCAGGTCCCAGGCGTTCTGAAGCCTGTAGTTTCCCACGCTTACAGAGAGCACCCCATGGCGTGTCGGCTTTCTCATTTCAAAGTCCAAATCATCCTAAAGCAAACATGAACCTCACAGTGAAATGGCCTCACTCTGATTTACACATCATTATTTCTCAAACTGTTGATTTAGTTCAGTCATCTAGAACCTTCTAGAGGAAAGCTTCTTCCTATTCTTCCCCTGGAGACAGTCAAGGCTGTCCATGGACAAGTGGGTTGACACAGCACACTCCATGCTAAATCTGAGGGCATAGGAAATTTCCTTGTGCTTTCTCCTATTTCAGTTCTGCAACCTCCATTCCAACGCATTCATGTGAATCGTTTTCTTCTTTGGGTTAGTAATAGATGATGCCATTTATTGGTCACGTATATACTCGGCCCTCCCCTTATGGAGAGGCAACGGGAGAAATTGAGGTCTTTATCCAATGACCCGCTGCATGCTAGCATTTCTGTAATTGGGGGTTGGGACATCTGAGCTATGGGAACTTCTGAGAGTCCTAAGGCAGTGAGATATTCCTGTAGTGACCACCAACATCAGTGTTTGAAAAATTTATGAAATAATAATAGTAGCTACCTTTAACTAAGAATTCACTATACCAGGCATCTTTCACACATTATCTTTAATTCTGAGACAACTCACCCTACATAGGAGGAATCTAGGACTGTAGACATTCAGGAGCCTGGAAAGACCTTGCAGGTGGTAAAGGGCAGAACCAGAACTTGCACCCATGTATCCTTTTAACTTTGAAGACTTTTTTTCCCTGGACCTTAGGTATGGGATAAGATGACCAGCATCTATCCACTTCTTCATACCTCCCCACAGTCTTCCTTTTCTTATTATTCAGCTCAAGGATCTAATGTAGTATCAAGTGAGGACCATCCCTGGTGGGAGTTAATGGCTCATAGCTATAATCACAACACTTCGGAAGGTTGAGGCAGGAGGATTGCTTGAGGCCAGGAGTTCAAGACCAGCCTGGATAACATAGCAAGACCTCCTTCTCTATTTAAAAAATCTATTTTAAAAAAGGAAGGCCAGGCACAGTGGTTCACGCCTGTAATCTCAGCACTTTGGGAAGCTGAGGTGGGCAGATCATGTGAGGTCAGGAGTTCAAGACCAACCTGGCCAACATGGTGAAACTCCGTCTCTACAAAAATACAAAAATTAGCTGGGCATGATGGCAGATGCCTGTAATCCTAGTTACTCAGGAGGCTGAGGCAGGAGAATTGCTTGAACCTAGGAGGCGGAGGTTGCAGTGAGCCGAGATTGTGCCATTGCACTCCAGCCTGGATGACAAAGTGAGACTTTACCTAAAAAAAAAAAAAAAAAAAAAAGAGGGAACCATCCCTAAAAATCTTCAAAGAGTTGATTAGCAGCTGTGAAATTTATGTGACTCCACCTTAAAACGAGGTGGTTTGTTTGATGTCTACCATTCGTACTGAAGGATAATTTGGAATATGGATGATCATAATATTTCTTATGGAAGCAGTCAGGACCTAAAACTTTGACAACTGCCATTCCCCTGGCGTGCTTTCCAAATGAGAACAGAGAAGATGCCTGTGATAGCCTCCCGCGTTCCTGAGTGAGCTGCCATGCCCACGGTCTACTGCTTGTCCCAGGTCATCTCTGCAGCAGCTCAGCAGCACCTTCCATCTACTGCCCCAAACATAACCCACATTTTGGTCTCCCCCACCTCCTCCCATTTTTGCAAAGCCAATTTGCTCTCATTATTCTGAACCAATCTTGCCTAGCTGTGTAACCACCACTTAAGAGAAAGTTAATGTTACCTCGGTGCATTTACTTCTATTTGAAGTAGATGTTAAGGGCACTCTGCTTTATAAATTCTCCCCAAGTGAAACAGAGCTCTCTATGAGGCCCCTGAGAACAACAGAGCATTAACATAATTCCTGCCCTAAAGACATTGTGTCTCCTCTTAGGTCAAGAGCCAGTAAGCACATATTTGGCCCTTAATTGTATGAACCGTATTCCTGGTGCTTTTCACAGCACATGGCATTGCGTAAGGGTCAACATGGCTTGCTGATTTATGTGTTGATCTCTTTCTCCCTCTCTCTCTCTCAATCTCTGTGTGTGTGTGTGTGTGTGTGTGTGTGTAAAGAGAGAGAAGAGGATTTAGCAGCGATGGCAGGCCACAGCAAGGGAGGCACCAAGAATGAGATAACTCCTATAATCAGTGTTGTTTACTATTCATTAGCAAGAGAAAATACAATCACAATAAAATCCCTTTACGATTATAGAGGAGAATGGAGCTGTGCATTCCAGATTATTTTCCAACAAAACATTCAGACACAACTAACACTCACACTTTTCCCTTAGAAGTAATAATTAGCAAACAGCTGTCAGAAGGTTTGTTGACAACCTTTCTAATGTCAATGTCTTTCAAAAGACCCACTTCTTTGCAATCCCTCCACCCACTGACTGGCCGAGGTCAAAGGAACATGGAGTGCGCGTGTGTATCTATGCCTCTCTGTATTTTCCATCTTATTCTTCTTTCTCTTTCTCCCTCTTCCTTCCTCTCTTATTATTGTAGCATCCAAGTTTTGTCAATTATCAAACACTATATACGCATATCCTTACATAAAATATTTCAATGAAGCAAAAAGAAAGTCCCATATTTTCCTCTCTGTTAGCACCATGGATTAATGGAATGAACACTGAACTTTAGAATCAGAGACTTGGATTCAAGTTCTAGATTCATTCACTTGGTAACTGTGTGATGGAAATTTGTTTAATCTCTGCAGTTGACTCCTCGATAAAGTAAGATACTTAACTCATGACATTATTCTTAGGATTAAAGAAACAAACGTACATATGAACAAATGAACGTAGTACCTGATACTCAATAAATACTCAACATACATTTCATTCCTGTCTGGTTTTTCCGGTGACAGAAACGATAACACACCAAAACCTTAGCCTTTTCATCAGGAAAGCCTAGACTTCAGATGAAGAACAAATGTAAGGCTTGTTTAGAACACTGATTCCAGCATTTTTTTTTTTTTCAGTTATAGTTTGTAGCTCTAGCCTAATGGATGATACTAATGTTGGAGAGAGTGAAGATTTTTCTGAGAGAAGAAGACATTCAAAGCTGATCTCTCAACAAGTGATGGCAATATTTCCTCCACCAACATTATTTGTGCCTATTTTCAAATGTTATTTTAAAATAGCAATAGATTTTGCTATCGATAAATGAGTGTCATGGAGAATTGATCTGGTGTTTCTTCTCATTATCAAAGAGAAGAAAAAGGAAACTTCCCCTTCCTTCTCACATCAAGTATGGCTAAGCCTTTGGGTTTGGAGTTTTGGGCTCAGTTCCCTCCCCCACCCCCTTTGAGGTGGGACAAGCTGGAAGGCCCCAGAGGAAGGGGACAAGGCTCTCCAGCCTCCTTTGAGGTGGGACAAGCTGAAAGGAGAGGAAGAGGGACAAAGCCTACTCTGGGGTCAGACTGAGAAAACCAAAGAAGTTGGTTTTAACACATGGCGGAGACACATCATTATTCTGATGGGGGCAGTAGACTACAAGGAGGCCTGAAGACCAAGCAGGGGTCTGACATCACCAGCAGAGCTGCTGTCTTGGAAAAAGTGTTGAGTATCTCAGGCACAACTCTACTCACAAACTACAGACTCAATCTGGGTTTCACCAGTTTTTCCACTAATACCCTTTTTCTGTTCCAGGACCACACTGGATAACCCGTTGGATTTAGTCATCATGTCTCTTTAGTAGCCTCAAATCTGTGACAGATTCTCAGTGTTTCCTTGTTTTTCAGGACTTTGACACTTTTGAAGAGTACTGGCCAGATATTTTAGGGACTGTCATTCCATCTGGGTTTGCCTGGTGTGTCCTCATGATTAGGCTGTAGGAGAAGCTTCCCCCTTCTGACACATGCAACAACATGGATGAAACTTGAGGCTATCATGTTAAGTGAAATAAGACAGTCACAAAATGATAAATGCTGAATGATTTCACTTGTATGAGGTACCTAGAGTATGATTTCAAGCATCTACTCATACTGTCATCAACGGCTTTTGATTGTCATCTATAAATGGAAATGCTACCTCCTATAACCTACATTCCCACATCATCCAAAATTTTGGTGACTGATTACTGCACACAGATCTATAACAGATGGTCGACTCCAAAAGGCAGGAACTGGAACTTTTCCCTCTTATATCCCTGGCCCCTACCACAGCGTTTAAAAACGAATCATTAAGTAAGTAAGTGAGGCCATCCTGCCTAAACCTAGCTTGCTGAATATATGGCAGACTGGATGTGGAGGTCTTCAGTGGAAAGGCAACCAGCAGAGGCCCTGAAACCAATGTAGATGACTCCCCAACCTGGGCTCAATCTACCCGACCCGACCTCATTTGCCATATGCCACAAGTCAGCGTTTCTCAGCCTTTATTGCACAGGGAAATGCCTGGCCAATGAACTCATGAGTCGCCTCACTGTTGAGAGCCCACACATGCCAGGGTAGAGGTGGTGTGGTATTCTCAGCCTGCTAACCTATAAGTATTCTATTCTCTACCCTAGGCCTGAAATCACACTGCTGCATGGAATGAGCGTGGCATTATTTGGGGAAAACATTGAATCCATTGTTTTGGCTGAGTGATTTTTAAGTGTACCGTGCTCTTTTGCCTGCAGGCAAAACTCACCACTGACAGCACTCGCCCAAGAATCTTGACCCTGTGTTTGTAAAGCTGTGATTTGGGCAATGGCTGCTGTGCTCTCAGCTTCTGAGATGAGGATGCGCAGGCACCTGGTCATTGGAAGGAAAGCATGTTAGCTGCCAATTTTGCTCTATGAAGGGTAAGATGCTTGTGTTGAGGAAACTCTGGCTTAATAGTTTTGTGGGACAGACTCCAGGGGAAAAGCCAGGAGAGGCAGCTACAGCAGACACAGTACATCCAGGTTAGGAAAACTGTACCATTTTTCTGTACCATTATAGAGGGGCCAAGTAAAAACTCAGCCGACTCCAGGCAGGCTTGGATTAAACCCAAGTGCTTTGCAGCCATCTCTGGGAGCCAGGGAATTGGGAGGATTGGGTGGTGGAGAGGACGGCACTAAAATCTCCAGAACTTGGATTTAGATTCTGTTCAAACAAATGGGACATCACCATCATTCTAAACCACAAACGGTGCGGGCCGGAAGTTCACTGTGTCCTGAAAAAGGAGAAAAGACAAATATCTCTGGATCAAACATTTTAGTACATTGTGGAGGCCAAGTATGGCAGTGAAGGTCTTCGTGGATATAACGTTCATACCTCATTGCCTAATCTATAGCTTCACAGCATGGTGGGCCCAGCCTGCCCCAGGCAGAAGTGACCGACAGTGACCCCAATACAGGACCCCAATCAATCAACACATGTTTATTGACTGTCTACAACATGAGAAGAGTTTGAGACAGACTTAAACTCTGGAAGTCTACAATGACAGGCAGTATTGTCTAAGTCATGCCCCTGCCCACCTAGCAAACCCCCTCCCTGATCTCCAACTACTGAAATCCGACCCATCCTTCAAGGTCATGTCAAAGACAGTCTTCTTTGTGAAGCCACTTTTGATTCCATCCCCAGCCTCATCGTTATAAATATGATCCTTCCTCTCTTTGAAATTCTCAGAGAATTTAGTTTCTACCTCTATGATGACACTTATCACAATCTGCTTTGGAGGAGCAAAGCTGATTGTGATATTAGCTGATTATTTCCTTCCTTCCTTCCTTCCTTCCTTCCTTCCTTCCTTCTTTCTTTCTTTCTTCTTTTTTCTCTTTCTTTCTTTCTTCTTTTTTTTTTTTAAGACAGTTACTTGCTCTGTTGCCCAGGCTGGAGTGCAGTGATGTGATCATGGCTCACTGCAACCCCTGCCTTCTGGGCTCAATCCATCCTCCCACCTCAGCCTCCAGAGTAACTGGGACTACAGGCATGTACCACCACATCTGGCTAATTTTTGTATATTTTTGTAGAGATGGGGTTTCACCATGTTGCCCAGACTGGTCTTGAACTCCTGGGCTCAAACAATACACCTGCCTCAGCCTCCCAAAGTGCTGGGATTAAAGGCATGAACCATTGTGCACAGTCTGGAAAAGTTACTTTAAAAAGAGTCAAACTTTCAACCAGGTTATAAACTCCTTGAAAGGAGATGATGCTTATCAGAGTTGCCCCTGCAATGCTTGGCACAGGGGCCAGCACAGAGCAGATATTTGTTAGTAATTGAGCAAGTATTAATAGGTGAAGGTTAAGGATGATGAAGAAAAACATTCAAGTGTAGTTCTTACTTCCTCTCATGTACAGACACCAGAAACACAGTAATATAAGGGCATGCAATGCTGAAATTAAAGTTTTACTGTTGTCAGAACATTTTCCTTATTTATATGGCAGGTTAAAGTTACCAAGGTATCATATTTTCCAAGAATAATAACAAGCACTGGACTAACAGTTGAGAGACTGGAGACCTAATCTGGGTTTTGCCACTAACTAGTCACATGGCTCTGGACAAGGCACAATCTCTCAGGACCCAAACCTCTACAATATTAAGGACTCTGACTAACTCATCTCTATGGTTTTACAGCTTTGTAATTTTGTGAAAATATTTCATGTGTATCACATCGTCCAAATTAAGATGATCCTCGGGTCTTTACAGAAATACTAGAAAAGCAAAGCCAGCTCTCTGCTTAGAAATATATATATATATATAATATATTATATATAAAATAGATATATAATATATTTTAATATATTAAATATATAAAATATATATACTATATATTATATATATAAAAAATATATATATTTTTTCCAGAATGGAAGTTGAAAAGTTGAATGGTGTGTGTGTGTGTGTGTGTGTGTGTATATATATATATATATATATATATATATATATAGGCTGGGCATGGTGGCTCACACCTATAATCCCAGTACTTTGGGAGGCTGAAGTGGGTGGATCGCTTGAGGGCAGGAGTTTGACACCAACATATCAAAACCCCATCTTGATTAAAAATACAAAAATTAAGATGACCGAATAGGAACAGCTCCATTCTGCAGCTCCCAGTGTGACTGATGCAGAAGATGGGTGATTTCTGTATTTCCAACTGAGGTACCTGGTTCATCTCATTGGGACTGGTTGGACAGTGGGTGCAGCCCACGGAGGGCGAGCCGAAGCAGGGCAGGGCATCACCTCACCTGGGAAGTACAAGGGGTCAGGGGATTTCCCTTTCCTAGTCAAGGGAAGCCGTGACAGACTATACCTGGGAAATAGGGACACTCATGCCCAAATACTGCACTTTTCCAATGGTCTTAGCAAACGGCACACCAGGAGATTATATCCCACCCCTGGTCAACAGGTCCCATGCCCACAGAGCCTTGCTCACTGCTAGTACAGCAGTCTGAGATCGACCTGAGAGGCAGCAGCCTGGCAGGGGGAGGGGCATCCACCATTGCTGAGGCTTGAGTAGGTAAACAAAGTGGCCAGGGAAGCTCAAACTGGGCAAAGCCTACCCCAGCTCAGCAAGGCCAGTTGCCTCTGTAGATTCCACCTGTTGGGGCAGGGCATAGCTGAAAAAAAGGCAGCAGAAATTTCTGCAGACTTAAAAGTCCCTGTCTGACAGCTCTGAAGAGAGCAGTGTTTCTCCCAGCATGGTGTTTGAGCTCTGAGAACGGACAGGCTGCTTCCTCAAGTGGGTCCCTGACCCCTGTGTAGCCTAACTGGTAGACAACTCCCAGTAGGGACTGACTGACACCTCATACAGGCGGGTGCCTCTCTGGGATGAAGCGTCCAGAGCAAGAATCAGGCAGCAATATTTGCTGTTCTGCAGCCTCCGCTGGTGATACCCAGGCAAACAGGGTCTGGAGTGGACCTCCAGCAAACTCCAACAGACCTGCAGCTGAGGGACCTGACTGTTAGAAGGAAAACTAACAAACAGAAAGGAATGGCATCAACATCAACATAAAGGACATCCACACCAAAACCCCCATCTGTAGGTCACAAATGTCGATGCGAAAATCCTCAATAAAATACTGGCAAACCAAATCCAGCAGCACATCAAAAAGCTTATCTACCACAATCAAGTCAGCTTCATCCCTGGGATGCAAGACTGGTTCAACATACACAAATCAATAAACGTAATCCATCACATAAATAAAACCATCGACAAAAACCACATGATTATCTCAATAGATGAAGAAAAGGTCTTCAACAAAATTCAACAGCTCTTCATGCTAAAAACTCTCAATAAACTAGATATTGATGGAATATATCTCAAAATAATAAGAGCTATTTATGACAGACCCACAGCCAATATCATACTGAATGGGCAAAAACTGGAAGCATTCCCTTTGAAAACTGGCACAAGATAGGGATGCCCTCTCTCACCACTCCTATTCAACATAGTGTTGGAAGTTCTGGCCAGGGCAATCAGGCAAGAGAAAGAAATAAAGGGTATTCGATTAGGAAAAGAGAAAGTCAAATTGTCCCTGTTTGCAGATGACATGATTGTGTATTTAGAAAACCCCACTGTTTGAGCCCAAAATCTCCTTAAGCTGATAAGCAACTTCAGCAAAGTCTCAGGATACAAAATCAATGTGCAAAAATCACAAGCATTCCTATACACCAATAACAGACAAACAGAGAGCCAAATGATAAGTGAACTCCCATTCACAATTGCCACAAAGAGAATAAAATACCTAGGAATCCAACTTACAAGGGATGTGAAGGACCTCTTCAAGGAGAACTACAAACCACTGCTCAACGAAATAAAAGAGGACACAAACAAATGGAAGAATATTCCATGCTCGTGGAGAGGAAGAATCAGTATTGTGAAAATGGCTATACTGGCCAAGGTAATTTATAGATTCAATGCCATCCCCATCAAGTTCCCAATCACTTTCTTCACAGAATTGGAAAAACTACTTTAAAGTTCATACGGAACCAAAAAAGAGCCCACATTGCCAAGGCAATCCTAAGCAAAAAGAACAAAGCTGGAGGCATCATGCTACCTGACTTCAAACTATACTACAAGGCTACAGTAACCAAAAGAGCATGGTACAGGTACCAAAATAGAGATATAGGCCAATGGAACAGAACAGAGGCCTCAGAAATAACACCACACATCTGCAACCATCTTATCTTTGACAAACCTGACAAAAACAAGAAATGGGAAAAGGATTCCCTCTTTAATAAATGGTGCTGAGAAAACTGGCTAGTTATATGTAGAAAGCTGAAACTGGATCCCTTCCTTACACCTTATACAAAAATTAATTCAAGATGGATTAAAGACTTAAATGTTAGACCTAAAACCATAAAAACCCTGGAAGAAAACCTAGGAAATACCATTCAGGACACAGGCATGGGCAAGGACTTCATGACTAAAACATCAAAAACAATGGCAACAAAAGCCAAAATTGACAAATGAGATCTAATTAAACTAAAGAGCTTCTGTACAGCAAAAGAAACTACCATCAGAGTGAACAGGAAACCTACAGAATGGGAGACAATTTTTGCAATCTACCCGTCTGACAGAGGTCTAATACCCAAAATCTACAAAGAACTTACTCGAATTTACAAGAAATAAAACAACCCCATCAAAATGTGGGCAAAGGATATGAACAGACATTTCTCAAAAGAAGACATTTATGCAGCCAACAGACACATGAAAAAATGTTCATCATCACTGGTCATCAGAGAAATGCAAATCAAAACCATAATGAGATATCATCTCACACCAGTTAGAATGGCAATCATTAAAAAGTCAGTCAGGAAACAACAGATGCTGGAGAGGATGTAGAGAAATAGGAACACTATTACTCTGTTGGTGGGAGTGTAAACTAGTTCAACCATTGTGGAAGACAATGTGATGATTCCTCAAGAATCTAGAGCTAGAAATACCATTTGACCCAGCGACCCCATTACTGGGTATATACCCAAAGGATTATAAATCATGCTACTGTAAAGACACATGCACACACATGTTTATTGTGGCACTATTCACAATAGCAAAAACTTGGAACCAACCCAAATGTCCATCAATTATAGACTGGAAGAAAATGTGGCACATATACATCATGGAATACTATGCAGCCATAAAAAAGTATGAGTTCATGTCCTTTGCAGGGACATGGATGAAGCTGGAAACCATCATTCTGAGCAAACTGTCACAAGGACAGAAAACCAAACACTGAATGTTCTCACTCATAGGTGGGAATTGAACAATGAGAACACTCAGACACAAGGTGGGGAATATCACACACCAGGGCCTGTCATGGGGTGAGGGGCGGAGGGAGGGATAGCATTGGGAGAAATACCTAATGTAAATGATGGGTTGATAGGTGCAGCGGGCCAGCATGGCACATGTATACCTATGTAAAGAGCCTGCACATTGTGCACATGTACCCCAGAACTTAAAGTATAATTTTTTAAAAATACAGAAATTAGCTAGGCATGGTGGTGTGTGCCTGTAGTCCCAGCTATTTGGGAGGCTGAGGCACAAGAATTACTGGAACTCAGGAGGCAGAGGTTGCAGTGAGCCGAGATCATGCCACAGCACTCCAGCCTGGGCAACAGAGCAAGACTCTGTATCAAAAAAAAAGAAAAGAAAATTATTGTCCTCTGAGATTTTTCTTATCAATTTTTATATTTCTAATTAGGTTATCAAATCCTTACTGTGTATATCAAAAAGAAATAACTTCCCACAAGTTAAAAAAAAATAGTAAATTTAAGATAGTTTTAGGAGAATACCAGAAAAAAATTAAAACAAATCACATTTCTTTAATAGTTCAATACCTTAACCTTTAGAAGAAAATAAAAATTAATGTCTACCTACATTAATGTCTATCAACATTTTCCCCTATTCTTTTCACTGTAAGAACAAATAATAATAACATAATAATTAAAATAAGTGGAATATATTCACTAGTACAGTAGTTTTATGTTCATTGCAATTGTTCAGGCCATGAAATCATGCTTTTACTTTATCACCCATAATTTAACTTTCATTCATATTCACTACTAATTAATCTTTAAGACTAGTGGCATCATTTTCACTTTCAAACAAGTCTATAGAAAGTAATGACATGACTATCACCTGAGTTTTGAAAATAAACAATTTCTGGCTTTAAAGTTAGTCATCTGTATTTGGTAAGTATTGGAGAGGAGAGAAAGAAAAAAGGCATTACGGCCGGGCGCGGTGGCTCAAGCCTGTAATCCCAGCACTTTGGGAGGCCGAGACGGGCGGATCACGAGGTCAGGAGATCGAGACCATCCTGGCTAACACGGTGAAACCCCGTCTCTACTAAAAATACAAAATCTAGCCGGGCGAGGTGGCAGGCGCCTGTAGTCCCAGCTACTCGGGAGGCTGAGGCAGGAGAATGGTGTGAACCTGGGAGGCGGAGCTTGCAGTGAGCTGAGATCCGGCCACTGCACTCCAGTCCGGGCGACAGAGCGAGACTCCGCCTCAAAAAAAAAAAAAAAAAAGAAAAAAGGCATTACTTCAATTCTAGAAAACTATTAAATATTATCCGTACAGTTTTTAAGGAACGGCATGGCCAGAGTACGATGGCTCATGCCTGTAACCCCAGAGTTTTGGGAGGCAGAGGCAGGAGCATCACTGGAGGCCAGGAGTTTGAGACCAGTCTGGGCAACATAGTGAATCCCTGTCTCTAAAAATAAAAAATAAATAAATAAGTTAATTAATTAAAATCAAACAAACAATAAGGAAAGGCATGGTTTGAGAGCATCAAATTATGTTCGAGTAGGAAAAACAAGAAAGGAAAGGTTTCATTCAAAACTAGTCTCTCCATACAGAACACTCAGAAAGATGCTTCCTGTTCTTGAAGATTATTCCCTTTGGTTTGCCAGTTTTTTGTGTGTTGGTGGTTGGAAGGCAGATTATGAACACAGTACATTGCATTTAAAATATTGTTATTGAAAAACATGATTCAATGTAAATACTGTCATTCAAGATTTATGCTCACGAAAATCTACTTATCACCCTATGCATCTGTTAGCCCACTATGAAGAAAAGCCTCCTCTTGTAAAGCCCAACCTCATTCACCGAGAACTTTGATGGCAAAGCCTTCAGAGCTCTTTTCTTCTTGAACAGAAACAGTTCTCTAGGCCTGGCTGTCAAAATGGAGTCCTGAGATTCCCCCTCTTCCCTCAGAGTTCCTCATCCTATGCCCTCATCGCCCCCTGGAATTTCCTTCAAGGCACTTATCATAGTTGGTAATTATATACTTATTTGTTTGTGAGATTATTTAGTAAATATGACTCCAGATCCCAGCTCTGGAACCTCATTAGACTGTAAGCTCCTTGAAGGTAGGGCCTGTGTTGGTTTCACTCCCCAGTGCCTGACATAGTGCCCAGCATATGGTAGACACACAATAAAATTTCATGAATAAGTCAAGAGCTGCATATGATGATAGCACTTTTAGCAGATGACCTTGATAGCTGGCACTCTCAGGATAAAAAATGCCACTCAGATGCTCAACAGTGTTTTTTGCACACCGATATCTAGGTATCCCTGGTTTAGCATCAGTGCTTTGGGACACCAAGGTCCAGGCAGGACAACACTCATTTTAGGGGTCAGGGGAGTTTATCTCATATCATCCTGTATCTTTTCATGACTAATGCCAGACTCCCCAAGTAGCCTCTAAGCTTTGGAGTGTGAGAACTTGAGTGGAATTCAACTACTAGACTTAGTGCTAAGAGGATCTGGGCCCTTTACCCTCAAGTGCTTCCAGCCTAGGAGGAACTGATATGGATACCATTAACTTTAACACCATCCAACTTCCAGTTCCACTATAACACTAAATAAATGTTACAGGAGCACAGAGGAGGGAGCAATCACATCTAAGGGAGAGAGATGCTTCTCAGATGATATAATATTCAATTCGTGGTTCTGAAGGCTAAACGATGATATGATAGCAGGCTCAGAAAGGAGCTGACCTACAGACTCCTAGGGAGATACAACAGCAAGAAAAATGTTCCAGGAAGCTGGAAAGAGCCGTCTGTTTTGGAAGGTAGTTGATCACATGTTTTAGCAAAGAGGAGATGGGTGAAGTTTGGGAGATGAAGAAGTTAGGTTATATTAGAATTAAAATGCGAATGACCAAAATTCAGTGAAAAGTGGTTTAAGCTTCCATTTTCAAAAAGAGGAAGCCATCTAGGTTTTGTACAAGAATCTGCTTTTTTGGAAAAATTGCTTGAATCGCTTTGGAACTAATTGAATAAGATAAGTGATGGAAAGAAGTCCAATGTAACTAACAGCTAATTAGTTACCAACTAACTAATTAGCTAACAGGTGGATGAGGATGCATTAATCAAGATTGGAAAGAGGATGGAAAGAGGAGGGAGGTTTGAGAATGGAAGGATGGAAAGGGTAGTAATGACTTGGTGATGGTCATATTAAATCATTTTTTTCTTATATCCTAATACAGAAACCAGTGTAGTGTGTGTATTCTGGAAATGTTCTAATACTGAGACCACTGTAGTGTGTGTATCCTGGACATGTTCTAATACAGAGACCAGTAGAATGTGCTTATCCTGTAAATGTTGATGAAGATGGTGACATATACACTATTAGTTCCAGGCATTAAGGATCTTCAATGTTGAACTTATGAGTATTTATATCAGCTTACATCTATGCAGCACTTCACAAAGCATTCCATATAAGTGATCTCATTCAACCTTGGTAAATCCAGTGAGGTATATATTGCCCTGTTACAGATTAGAAAACTGAAACTCAAGAGAGTTTATAAATGTCAAATGACTTGTTCCAAGCCATGCAACTAGTAAGTATCAAGCCTGGGATCCAAACCTGAGCTTTGTGACTCCAATGCAGTCAATTGCCAGTATATCTTGCTGCCCACCATGGCGGAGGGTAGCTACAGAGGCAGCAGAAGAATTTACAGTCTTCTCAGTGTACCAGTTTGGCTGTTTTGAGAGATGGGCTCTTTGGTCTCATATTGCTAACAGACCTACACAACTTTTCTTTGGGTTTACAGTGTCCCAAAGAAAAATAAGAAACAATTGGATAGCTTGCTGCTTTTCCACTGTGGGAGAGATACATGAGACTATCACTGAAATCTTGGAAGATCACTGAGACTGATGAATTATTGATGAAATATGAGTCATTATGCTTGTGAAAGTGCTAGAACTATTGACCCTCTGGAAAGAGGATTAATCTCTGCTATAGTTTGAATGTGTTCCTGAAAGCTTTTGTGTTGAAAACTTAATCCCCAATGCAACAGTGTTGAGAAGTGGGACCTTTAAGAGGTGATTAGGTCCCAAGAGTTCTGTCCTCACCATTGGATTAATACCATTATCACAGGAATGGGTTAGTTATCTCAGAAATGGGCTCTTGATAAAAGGATGAATTTAGCCCACTTCCTTCCTCTCTCTCTCTCTCTCTCTGTCTCCTGTGCCTTCTTGCCTTCTTGCCTTCTGCCTTCCAATAACATAGCAAGAAGGTCCTCACAAGATGCAGGCCCCTCATCCTTGGACTTCCCAGTCTCCAGAACTGTAAGAAATACATTTATTTTCTTTATGAATTACTCAGTCTTGTATTCTGTTGCAGCAACCCAAAACAGACTAAGACAATCTCCAAGGGAGGTGAGGGAGGGAAAAAAACTACAAATTTTTGTTTGATTTGGGGGAATAGGAAAGAGGAGACAGACTGGATCTGATTTATCTGTAATTTCAGACTCTAAATTTTTATAACCAAAACCTGGAGAAGTAAGGGAGAAGGGAGAACACAAGTTGTCCAGGTAAACGGTATTCCTTCATTAGCTCCCATTTTAGTCCACATGTCCCACAATAGCTAAGTTTTTTATTTGCAAGTAAAATACTTATTACTTAATATTGTGGGATATGTGAGAGTGGCAGCACATTGGTGAGACCTGGAACACCATAGCAGTAGGGGCCGTCTTCAGCACCCCTTGACACAGCTCCCCTGTTTCCCAGAGAACACTCATTGAAAGATGAAATCACCTTTGCAAAAGTGGTAACAATGAGAAAACTATGACAGTGAAAGAGATCTGACCTATCTAATTCCATCTTGCCTTTAACTTCCAAACTGCCCCCAGTCATTAGTCGGCATGAGTCAAGCTAACTTTGGGAGATATGTAGTTTATAGTTTAAATGAGAATAGCCCTTTCCAAAACAAAATCGCCCTTGTAAAACTTATAAAAGTCCACCAGATTGGGAGGATGAGAGGGGCCTGAATTCTGCTAAGACTGTAGGTGTAGTTAAATGGTCATCAGCCTTTATTCCAGAGGTTGCAAGATTAGCAACTTCTCCAATTATTCCTATAAATAACACCACTGCTGTAGAACCTAAGATTGGCCTTTTGAGATATTTTTTCAGGCTTTTGTGTTCCTGACAACCAGATGGCCCTGTCTGGAAGAGTAACTCCTCTGTGGCCCCCACTCAGAGGCAGATTCAGTGCACAAATACCATTTTCCATGCCCCTATGATTATATTCCTAACCAATCAGCAGCACCCATTCCCTAGCCCCCTGCCCACCAAACTATCCTTGAAAAATCCTAGCCTCAGGATTTTCAGGGAGGCTGAACTGAGTAATAATAAAACTCTGCTCTCCCATTTAGCCAGCTCTACATGTACTAAACTCTTTCTCTATTGCAATTCCCCTGTCTTGATAAATTGCCTCTATCTGAGCAGTGGGCAAGATGAACCCATTGGGTGGTTACAAAAAGGCTTGGCATCTTTTATGACAACTTCCTATAAGTTTTCTTGTGATAACTTGCATCTTCAGAAACATGGAGCATGTGTCTGAGAATTATAGCTTGATACAAACTTAGGATAGTGATCTAACTCTTCTGTGCTTATTTATGTAGCTCTGCTTCTAACACCAACTGCAGATGTCACTGAACATTCTCTGGAGTCTCCTTTTAAACCAATTTTAATCCCATTGAGATTAAGAGCAAACATGGGAATAATTGAGATAGGATGACTTTGTGACTATCTTGATAGAGATATTGTGACTATAAACCTGTTCATTGTCTTGGGCTACACTACCATCTTTGCATTTCCAAGGTTTTTATTTTCCCCAGTTCCATTCTACTTTGTAATCTTTGACTTGTTCACCAAGAGGTTTTCTACAGCCTGTGTAGAAAAAGTCAAAGTGTGGTGCCAAGACTAATTTTTTTCTTTTTCCCATATGTTCAATTTCCCACTTAGCAATAACAGACTCTGAGCTATCTTGCAGAAGTCGATGTCTCTGAGAAATTTGTTCTTAAGCCCAAAGTTAGCTGACTACATTTCCTGGGAAGTCCCTTTCTTACCTTACAGAGCAAGGGATGTTCCCACCTTCCCTGGTCCACACTCACTCATAAAATCTTTCTGATCATTTACTTAAAATTATACTTAAATTCGACTTGAAAGAGGTGTGTGTGTGTGTGTGTGTGTGTGTCAGTCCCACTTCCTGTGGTTTGAAAAAAACCGACCGTTCCTGACTGTTTGAATTTTATCTTTCCACTTTGGGAGCCACACAGCAGAATTATATTGCTTAGTAAAACAAATGGACTACAGAGGGTCCCTTATGTGGCCGCTTCAAAACAGGAAGCTGGGGTGTGATGGGAATGGCTGGTTTTACATAATGAGGCACACTGGGGGCTGCAAACGCCGCCCTGTGGGTTAGAGGCTAGACCTCGGGAAGTAGAGCCCATCAGGGCCTGATCCATCCAACCCTGGAGTCTTTGTTTGGCTTGGACAGCCACACCCTGGGACCCCACTGCCAGGCTCCTTTTGCAGGGTCCAGGCCCCACATCTGACACAGGTCTTAGCAGTAGAATTACTCTCTTCTTCCTGCACCCTGAGAATTGGCAGGACCATGGAGTAGGTTTCCAAACACATCCCCCATTTGTTCACTGTCCCATTTTATCTATAGAGCAAGGTTGCCTCCGGGCCCCACGTAGGTGGGCCTGACCGCAAAGAAAGCTAGTGTCCTTTTATGAATACCACTAAAGGAAGAAGACAGTGTGTCCAAAGGATGCAGATGTGAGTAATCAGATGACGAGAAAAAGCAGAAGGGCACTTGGCATTTCCCCTTCACCTCCACCATCCCTCCCTGTGCTGGATGCGGACAGGACTTCCCTTTGTAACTTTGGCTCCGTTGACTGGGAAGAGCCTTCCAAAAGGCCACAGGGAGGTCTACATTTGAAAAACCAATCATTTCCTCTACTGCTGTGAAGTGAGCCAGAGCGACCTAACCTCCACTTCACCCTAGGTAATGAGGACTTGGCTTGCAGTGGTCTGAAAGGGTAATCTCCTGATTGGCCTCCAGAGAGCCCTGTGCCGGCTCATTTATGAAGCTTTAAAACAATTGCAAGTCTTCGGCAAAAGGCCTTCAGGGGCCACCCATGCCGGACATGAATCATTTGCATGTGTATTATTCACTTCCCACCAACAATGCCACCCACAGGCTGCCTGGAGGACCCAGGGGCTTTCAAAGAAAGGAGGAAAATTTCAGCCGTGCAAAGAAGTCCTACTGAAGTCTAAGCTCCTGCTGTCCTCGGAGGAGTGCATTCCTCAGGCCAAGAAGTCGGACTCAGACTTCCTTTGAAATCCCTCCTAGTGACCAACACAGAATTAGTTAAACTAGTAGGCACTTGGTTGCCTAACCTCCCACGCCAGATTTTCAAACCAAAAAACCAACAACCCTGGTGAGCAACAGAATTATTACAAAAGTCCAAGAGTCCATGTTTATACACAATTTTCCCATCGAAGGCTATTAAGAGTCCAGCTTGATCATATGGAATGTGTGCACATTTTTATTTTTACTTTCAAAAGGGGTTCCATGTGCTCAAAAATGTTGGACTCTCTGGGCAGAAGTCACGAAGAGAAATCAGAAGGTCATTCCGCCCTAAGCAACTTGGATAGCTTAGCAGTACTGGGGTGTCAACCACTCCACCAAGTCTAGGGTGCCCAAGTAGAAACACATTAGAAATACATTACTTAATTTGTTCTATTTTTTTTTTTTTTCAGCAGGCAGGAAGACATTTTCAAATTCCAGAAATGCTGACGGACCTCCAGCGTTTCCATGTTCCTCCCCATTTGAAGAATGTTAAGATAAGCTTAATGCGATTATAACGAGACTTATATGCCCAACAAGCACAGTTTGGGAAAGAGATTTGCTTTCAATACAGCAAAATAAGCTTTAATCTGTTAGGTTAAAAAAAAAGTTCCTGTGAATTAATAATGCAAATAGCACTGTGCTTTCTGAGTGCGACTATAAAAGAATTTAATTACCTCCTATTGTGTCAAGCTGTGTATTAACTTCAATTTTCAGAAGATCCCAGGATGCAGGAGTCAGGGTTTGAACTCCTGAGAAAAGTAAATGCTAAACCCTAAACTGCCGCTGTGTGAAGAATCCTATTGTCCCCGCTGCATAGCAACCAGTCCCCATAGGAGGATATCCTACTTTGGATAAAATGAAGTGTCCAGAAAGTGAAAATAGTCTTGACACCAGTTTGTGTTAAAACTATATGAATATTTAAAATGCTTAGCATCTGATCAAATAACTGACTCCCGAAGATCAGCTCAGCTCTAAACCTTAGGCAAGCACTACGGCGGTCATTACACTTCGTAATCACTTTCAGGCAGAACTCATTTGGGATGGACATTTCAATTCATAGAATCAACGGCTGGGTCCCCATTTAGGAACTCCATTCCTCCCAGGTGGGCTGATTATGAAGCCCCTGTTACTCCCTGGTGTCACATACTACCAGCTTATGTCTTAGGGGCAATGCTGGCATGAGGACAAGTGACTAGGGCCCCACAAATCAGGAATGTGGTGACAAGAACTGCACAGTGGGGCAGGGAGCTAAGAGAAGGGTCCAGTGGGGATTCACAAAGGACAACACAGAAGGTAGCTGTGCAAAGAGGCACCAGAGTCTTCACCCTGGGCCGCTGCAGAGAGCTCCCTAAACCCAGAAAAGAACTTGCTCCCAAAGAAAATCAGATTTACAAGGAAATGAATCTTGGAGAGCATCTCCCCAAGGCCTTTGGCCTCCACCAGCTGGGACATCCATGTTCCCAGAAGGATGATGGCCACCTTCGCGGTGGGATTTCCCAAGGGCTCCTGCTAGAAGGTGATAGATTTTCCTGGATGACGTTTCACAGCAGAAACCATGGGATTGATTTTGAACATAATGGGTCTGGTGTGCTTCTGAAAGTGTCCTGCTACAAATCATCTGCTCCTCATATGGCCCCATGAGGTAGGGAAGCTCTAAAGCCTGCTTTCTCTATTACAGAAGGAAATAAGCACATCATCACAGCCTCTTGGTAAACTGCACTCCCTCCCTTCCTAAGGGTGAAATAAAACAGGAAAAAATGAAACTGGCAGGTGTGGGAAGACTGGGAAAGACGCAACAAAGGAAACCAAACGTTGTTTGCAAAATATAAAGGAAGTGAGGGTGAGGACCCCTCCTCCGGGATCTCTGTGTGTCTGCCTCTGTCCTAGCACTGACTGCAGTGACACTGCATGTTTACATGACCATCCCTCCACAGAGCACATTACCCAGAGGGCAGGGCCATGTCTTCCTTAACCTGTATTCCCAGTGCCCTACTCATGCCTGGGACACACACAAAACATGGGAGGTGCTGCTGAATGTGCAGGTACTAACAGGGAGGCGATGCAGTGGATTTGACTTAGAAGATTGTTAAAGGAAGGTGCTGCATGTCCACAGAAAATGATTCAGTTAGGATAAATGTGGAGGCAGCATTTCTGGGGAAAAGGCCTAGCAGACAGAGGTATGATTCTAGAATATTCCTTCAGTCTAGTCTACTCAACAGTCTTTTCAAATGCAAACTACCATTTTAGCTTAGGATGGGGAAAGATCCACTTTCTTAGAGATGGAAGCTTGCAGTCACCTGTCACACACTTAAAAAGGAATTTCAGTCCTGGCACGTTGTCTCATGCCTATAATCCCAGCACTTTGAGAGGCCAAGGTGGGCAGATCACTTGAGATCAGGAGTTCAAGATCAGCCCTGGGCAACATAGTAAAACACCGTGTCTACTAAAAATGCAAAACTTAGCCATGTGTGGTGGCACATGCCTTTAATCCCACCTACTTGGGAGGCTGAAGCAGGAGAATCACTTGAACCCCAGAGGTGGAGATTGCAGTGAGCCGAGATGGCACCACTGCATTCTAGCCTAGGCAACAAAGTGAGACTCTGTCTCAAAAAAAAAAAGAAAGAAAAGAATTTGATAGAATGGTTGAGGCTACAACAAAGCACCCTCCCTGAAATTGCTACTGTGGGCCAGGAGAATTCACCCAAACATACACACACACATAACAATATTTGTTTATATATGTCCTCACATATATTGTAAGTATATAGTTTACATATTATATATGCACATATTATATATGTGTGTGTGTGTGTGTGTGTGTGTGTATCTATTTAACTTCAAAATTTGGCTTGAGAAAAGCCATTTTGCTTTCCTTTCAAAAAAAGTTTCCAAATAAATTTAATCTCATAGATGTTTTGTTTCTAAATGGGAAGCTGAACCACAATGCAAAAGAGATTCTTTCTGATAATTAACTTTTGTTCTAGTAGCTAAAATGCTAAGGGGAACTTTTGGTGTATTTTTGTCAGAATAGCTAAAAATATGAGTCTCTCCCGAATTCCAGCAATCTTGTTGATATCAACCTTGGTTCCCAACTTCATGCTCTGGTTCTTAGATTAACCAAATGAGTTCTCTGTGTTCAGTCAGAAATGCTATAAGAGAGTTTTGAGAAGTTTCTGAGACAATTGTCGGGGTAATCATTACAGACAGGCTAAAACAAAGGAAAAGATATCATATCCCACTTTTCCAATCACTGTACCCAGATTGAGATCCTACCAGCATCCCCTAAAGTGTGTGATGCTATTGCTGTGACAGTATAAAGAGTAAACTATCTGGGTCCCATTTCTATACAACTTTTGCTGACATTTATCATCTTATCCTAGGCTCTTCTCAGGTGAGATGAGCTCCTAGGAGTTCTCTAGTAGAAAAATTTCCATGAAAGCATCAGTATCATCCTTCAATTCCTTCTTTGTTCCAGGGCTCTTCCTCACAGCAATGCTTCTTTCTTATCTACTCATCAGGCTAGCATAGTTTTCATTCATTCATTCATTCATCCACTAGCTGTGATAGTTACTGAGTGACTATGACAGACAAGGTCTCTGCTCTCATAGAAGTTACATTCCAGCAGAGCAGAGCAATGTAGCAATAAACCAAAGATTAATTATCAGGAAGCTCTTTGGGGTTTACCACAGTGGGAAGAGAAAGTGATTTAATTTACCCCAGAAAAAAATATAACCTCTTAAGCATAAATGGTATAAAATGTAGAGGAACAAGCAGTGCCCTGCTCTTACTAGGAAGCCGAATGCTGCTCGTGCGGTGTCCTGCGAGGTTATCCCTGGTCTGTAGAGCAGCTCCGTGCTGATGGGTCTACCTGTGTTCCATTCTCAGGTCCACTAAGTTGACTTCTTTCCAGACAAGAACTTGTTTATGTCTGAGGACTCTACTTGCGTAATACGATAGCTGGGGAGCTCACCACAGAAAGTTTCAGGATGGAAACCCAGGAAGAGAAGGGTGGGTGCTCAAACCCCATCTGTTTGCACCAAGGCATCTTTGCTAGCAGCCTTCACTTTCCTTGGCTTGGACCTTGGCCACATTGTTGATTTCACAAGGTCTCAGGCTCCACCAACAGCCATTCGGAAGATGGCCAGAGTGCATGTGGAATCATGGCTTTGCCATATGATGAACTGCTTTAAGACAAGGTCTACACCGCAGTAGAGCCAGGTAGTACTGCCAGTAGAGTCAGGCAGGAGTTTAAGACCAGCTTGGCCAACATGGTAAAACCCCATCCCTACTAAAAATATAAAAATTAATTGTGTGTGGTGGTGGGTGCCTGTAATCCCAGCTATTTAGGAAGCTGAGGCAGGAGAATCGCTTGAGCCCGGGAGGTGGAGCTTGCAGTGAACCGAGATCACACCACTGCATTCCAGCCTGGGCAAGAGAGTGAGACTTTCAGAAAAAAAAAAAATACACAAAATACATGAACAAGTTAATTTTTAATTGTTTTTATAAAAATGGAGTCTCACTATGTTGCCCAGGCTGTTCTCAAACTCCTGGCCTCAAGTAATCCTCCCTGCCCTGGCCTCCCAAAGTGCTGGAATTAAAGGCATGAGCCGCCATGCCTAGCCAAGTCAATTTACTAAAAGTCAACTCAGTATATACCCAAAGGAATATAAATCAATCATTCTATTATAAAGATACCTGCACACATATGTTCATTGAAGCACTATTTACAATAGTAAAGTCATGCAATCAACCTAAATGCCCATCAATGAAAACTGGATAAAGAAAATGTGGTACATATACATCATGGAATACTATGCAGCCATAAAAAGGAATGAGATCATGTTGCAGGGACATGGATGGAGTTGGAAGCCATTATTCTCAGCCAACTAATGCAGGAACAGAAAACCAAACACTGTGTGTTCTCACTTATAAGTAGGAGCTGATTGATGAGAACACATGGACCTGTGGTGGGGAACAACACACACTGTGCACCTGTAAGGGTGGGAAGAGAGAGCATCAGGAAGAATAACCAATCGATGCGGGCTTAATACCTGGATGATGGGATGAGCTGTGCAGTAAACCATCATGGCACACGTTTACCTATGCAACAAAACTGGACATCCTGCGCATGTACCCCTGAACTTAAAATAAAAATTGGAAGACAAAAAAGAGGAACTGATGAATAAGATAAAATAAAATCATTGTTGATTGAAGTTAAAAAAAAAAAGTCATCCCAGTAGAAAACGGACAACATGCTTGAAATACCACTTCATAAATGAGCGTAATATTCAAATGGCTAGTAAACATATAAACAATGCTTATTTGTTTGTCATCAAGGAAATGCACACTGAAATCATAGAGATGCAATTACACACTACCAAAATGGCTAAAATTTACACTAAAATTGCCAGATATTGGCAAGAATGTGTAACAACTTGAACACTCCCACACTATTCATTAGAGTGCTAATTGGTACAAACCCTTAGGAAAATGGTTTGGCATTATTACTAAAGCTAACGTATACATGCCCTTTGACTCAGCAATCCCACTCTGGGTTTTCATGCCCAAGAGAAATGTGTTCACCAGTAAACACTTACCTGAATTTTTTTAGGAGTGCTGTTTATTGGAGCTAAAAACTGAAAACTACCCAGGTGCACAGCAATGGTAGCATGAATGAATACATTATGTGATATTCACGCGATGGAATACAGGTTGACTATCCCTTATCCAAAATACTTGGGACTAGAAATGTTTCAGATTTTTTATTTTTTCAGGTTTTGGAATAGTTACATTAAACTCACTGGTGGAACATGCCAAATCCAAAAATCTGAAATCTCAATCTCAATCTAAATGCTCCAATGAGCATTCCCTTTCAGTATCATGTGGGTGCTCAACAAGTTTCAGATTTTGCAGCATTTTGGACTTCAGATTTTCAGATTTGGGATGTTCAACTTATACTGTACAACAATGTTGTTGTACTCACGTACTCACAAAAATATGGATGTATCTGACAGACACACTATGGAGCAAAAGAAACCAGACATAAAAAGTCTTGTATACCTGTAGTCCCAGCTACTCAGGAGGCTGAGGCAGGAGAACGGTGTGAACCCGGGAGGCGGAGCTTGCAGTGAGCTGAGATGGCGCCACTGCACTCCAGCCTGGGCGACAGCACGAGACTCTGTCTCAAAAAAAAAAAAAACAAAAGTATTGTATACACTGCATGATTTCATTTCTATAAAGTACACAAACAAGCAGAATAATGATTACCCACTTAGGATTAGTGCCTGGGAGATAACACAAAAGAGAACTGGAGAACTGGAGAACTGGTAACATTGTATTTCTTGCTCTGGGTTCTGCTTTTATGGATGTGTTCAGTTTGTGAAGATTCATTGAGACTATGATGTGTGCACATTTCCCTATGTATATTACATTTCAATAAAAAGTAACACACAACCTATATACCACTGTTGCTCCTGCTTCTGTTCTTGTGGACACCCCACACAGTAAAAGCACATACATCAACTTAGCCAAGTCGACATGTAATTCAAGACATAAACTGCACTTTAAGCCTGCTATGAATACATTTTGTAAAATAATGTAAGAATCGGAGAAATGGGCTACCTGGCAGCTCTACAGAGTTTGGGTGTGTGTGCATGCATGGAAGAGTGGCATGTGGTTTTCACTACTAAAGCACTAGTAAAGTATAATAGGAAAAATATGATGCCCAAAAGAAAGCCAACTGCCACTGCTGCTCTGGAACTGACCCAGAACAGAGAAAAGCTAAGAAATGGTACCTGGAAACAGAAAGTTAAGTTCATGGAAGAGAACACATGCTAAGTTTTATTCCTTTTTTTTTTTTTTTTTTTGAAACAAGATCTCACTCTGTCACTCAGGCTGGAGTGCAGTGGCTCAGTGACTCCTCTCAGCTCACTGCAACCTCTGCCTCCCCGGCTCAAGGAATCTTCCAGTGGCAGCCTCCCACGTAGCTGGGACTACAGGCATGCGCCACCATGCCTGGCTAGTTTTTGTATTCTTTTTTTTGTAGAGACAGGGTTTCACCGTGTGGCCTAGGCTGGTCTCCAACTCCTAACCTCAAGCCATCTGCCTGCCTCAGCCTTCCAAAGTGCTGGGATTGCAGACATGAACCACCACACTCGACCTTCTTCTTAAATGAGAGAATCTGCTAAGGTTTTATGTTAAGGGCCTATTGCCCTGCTTTACATTGTTAATTTTTTTTCTAAACAGGTGAAGCTCTAGTCTGTCAGACTAGATTATAAGCTCATTAAGAACAGGGGGTTGTTTTGTGTCCTCCTCCAGCGCGAGGCACATCAACATCATTTTTTTTTCATTTCTTTATGGTTAAACATATTTACAGAGACATCTTCAGTTTTAAAATCGGAGACGATGCATTCGAGGCTGAGGCAGAAGCTGCTGGTTGGATGGTGGTTGGATGGGGAGTGAGCTGAGAAATTGATCCCCTGAGTGTCTTTTGTCCTCTCAGGAGGAATGACTGACTGCAGAAATGGGAAAGGGCTCCTGTTTGCAGGTATGAATCAAGGGATGATTGAGGGTTGAACGACACGTGCCTGAGCCAACCTTGAAAGCCCATTGCAAAATTGTGCACCAAATTTGGTTCAAAACCTTAAACTTTTATCCTATCTGGAACCTCAGCTTTTCAGAGTTTATTTCATTTCCTAGTGTTACGGGTTGAATTACGTTCCTCCCAAATTTACATGTAAAGTCCTCACCCCTAGTACCTCAGAATGTGACGTTTATTTGGAAATAGGTTTGTTGCAGATGTATTAGTTAAAATGAGGTCATACTTGTGTATGATGGGCCCCTAATCTAATATAATTGGTGCTCATATTAAAAGGGGAAATTTGAAAACACACACACACACACACACACAGAGTACCACTGGGACCATGCTTCTTCAAGAAATGAGTCTTGATTCCCTGAAAAACACTAGAAGACAGACAGGAGGCATGGAACAGATCCTCTCTCATAGCCTTCAGAGGGAAACAGCAGTACCAACACTGTGGTCTCAGACTTCTAGCCTCCAGAACTGGGAGAAAATAATTATCTGTGGCTTGAGACACCTAGCTCGCAGTACTTTGTTGCAGCAGTCCTAGCAAAGTAATCAATACCAAGTGTTGAGACTTCATGATTGATTACAAACCAGATGTAGTTTTCTTATTTTTGGTTTTGATGTTTGTTTGTTTGTTTATTTGTTTGTTTTGAGACAAAGTCTTGCTCTGTCACCCAGGCTAGAGCGCAGTGGCATGATCTCGGCTCACTGCAACCTCCACCTGTGGGTTCAAGCAATTCTCTTGCCTCAGCCTCCTCAGTAGTTGGGGTTACAGGTGTGAGCCACCATGCCTGTAAATTTTTGTATTTTTAGTAAAGACAGGGTTTCACCATGTTGGCCAGGCTGGTCTTGAACTCCTGACCTCAGTCTCCCAAAGTGCTGGGATTACAGGCTGAGCCACTGCCCCGGTCAGACGTACTCTTCTTTAGTGATGCACCCTGGCCTGCTTACAGCATTTAGAATGACATCGAGGGTCTGTGTGTCTGAATGTGGACATTTCAGAAAACATTTTTTCACCTTTGAAAATAATCAAAATATTTTGCCGGGTCTTTCACCAGAAAGTCTTCAAAGTGAATGGGACCTTAGAGATCGAAGGCTCAATCCCCTCATTTTAGAGATGAAGGCATTCAGGTTAAGAGGTGGGAAGTCACCTGTCCTAGGTAGTAGGTTTGCTGGAGACAGAGTTAAGAGTCCCTGCTTCCAACTCCTAGGTTAGAGATGTTTCCACTACATTGCAGCCCATCCTGCTGAAAGTGCATGCAGACAAAGGAAATCTACACTCTTCCTTTGAGATATAGCTATACTCGAAATGGCAGGAATCCCACCAAGGCCCTGGAGAAACTATTACATTGTAAAGCTTAAAAGTAGTAAAATATTTTAATATTCCAAGTCCAATATAGTCCAAAGAAGATTCGAAGAGGCCAAAATCCAATTATGTCTCTGAATCTTTGCTTAATCCAACAGGCTATTTGGTATTCCTATTTCAACATTTTGGGGTGTTCCAATAGGAAACTAAACACACTGGGTACATTGACTTTCAGACTTGCAACAAATGAGTTGTGCCAAACCACACAATTCTACCTCAAGATAATTTTCCCCAGTGGGACAAAATATAAAACAACAGCAGCCAGCGAGTGTACGTTAGTTGAAAACACCCACATCGCAATCCAAATCATGTGCCACTATTGTTCCTCTCTCTGTCTCTGTCTCTCTCTCCTCTCACCTTTCCTCACTCTCTCAACCTTCCCAGCTCTTTGATTCCACCAGGAAAATAAAAGAGCCTTTCACGCCAAAACCTAGGTGATGGATCAGTTGACCTCGAAACCAAGTTCAGCTGTTTCATGACTGTGTGAGAGTGACCTTGAATAATAGAAATAGCTGCCAGAAAAAAAATGCTTTTCGTACTGAAGGGTAGAAAAATAAGAATGACAGCAGGCTCACCTTTTCAGTCTCTATGGTCTGAATGCGTTCCCCCGAATTCATATACTGAAACATAGTCTGCAATGTGGTATTAAGAGATGAGGCTTTGGGGAGGTGATTAAGTCATGAGGGCAGAGACTTCATAAATGAGATTAGCACCCTTATATAAGAAGCCGGAGGGAGCTTGTTAGCTCCTTTGCCTGTCCTTTGTGTCAGGACACATTGAAGGTGAATCTATGAGGAATGAGGCCTCTCCAGAAGCCAAATCTGCTGACGCTTTGATCTTGAAATCCCAGCCTCCAGAACCGTAAGCAATAAATTCTGTTGTTTATAAAACTCAGTGTAAGGTATTTTGTTATAACCTCTCAAATGGACTAAGATGCAGTCTATAAAACTTGATGCAACTCTTAGTCTAGAAAATTGCATTTTAGATAATACATTCGATATTTTTAGCACTCTGATAACTAATGTGCATGGCTCATTATTTGGCTGGCAAATAATTAATATAAACCATTCTAGTGACCAATGAGATGCTCAGAAAAAAATGCTGTCTTGATACAGAAAGAAGGAATACTAGTTTTGTTTTGTTTTTAAGCAAAGTTTTTAACTGAAGCATAACATGAAAAATGAAAAGTACACAAATCATAAATGTACAGATTAATGAAATTTTATAAAATATGCACATTTGTGTAATCACTACCCAGATAATGAAATAGAATATCACCAGTTCTCCAGAAGCTGCCTATGGACACTTTCTCCCTCCCTCCAGTATTCCTCAGAGCTAACCACTATCCTGATATCTATCACCATTGATTGGTTTTTTTCTCCTTCTGAAGTTTATATATATGCATATACTATATAATCTTTTGTGTCTGGTTTCATTCAACATTATGTTGGTGAATTTAATGCACACTTGTTGCATATAAACAGTAGTCCATTTATTTCATTGCTGCATTGATTCCAATGTATACGCACACCAATATATATCCATTCTACTGTTGAGAGATTTTTGAGTTGTTTCCATTTTCTATTATGAATAGTGCTGCTATCAACATTCTCATGCATGTTTATATTGGCTCTTTCTATTTCTCTTGGTAGGCCTGGTAATTTCTTTTTTGAAAGTTATTTACTTTAAGTTCCGGGCAGGCTTGTTACATAGGTGTGCCATGGTGGTTTGCTGCACCTATCAACCCATCACCTAGGTATTAAGCCCCACATGCATTAGCTATTTGTCCTGATGCTCTTCCTCCCCTTGCCCCCCACCTCCCTATAGGAGCTAATGATAACATGTTAACATATGTCCCTGTGTTGTTTTTCAGAAACTCAGATCCTCCACTAAGTGGTTCTGCTGGCATGCAGACCTCAGATGATGGGAAACTGAGAACTGAGTTCTGATTGAAGTTCTTTGTTCTAAGTTTCTTCCAGAGGAGTCAGGAAGAAGTCACATCTCCGGGCCAGAGCTAACATTCTTTTCTGCTGACCCCAAGTCTTTAAACAAATCTCCTCTTTCTAACCAATTGCAAATCAGAAAAATTTAAAGTCTACCTATGATCTGTAAGCTGCTGCTTCAAGATATCCCACCTTTTTAGGCCCAACCAGTGTGTAACCTCCATGTGTTGATTTATGTTTTTGCCTGTAACTTCTGCTTTCCTAATTTTTTTTCTTTTTTTTTTTCTTTTTTTTGAGATGGAGTTTCACTTTGTCACCCAGGCTGGAGTACAGTGTCATGATCTCGGCTCACTGCAACCTCCACCCCCCAGGTTCAAGTGATTCTCCTGCCTCAGCCCTCAGAGTAGCTGGGATTACAGGCATGTGCCACCACGCCCAGCTAATTCAGTAGAGATAGGGTTTCACCATTTTGGTTGGGCTGGTCTTGAACTCCTGACCTCAGGTGATTCCCCCACCCCCACCTTGGCTTCCCAAAGTGCTAGGGTTACAGTCATGAGCCACCACACACAGTATAAAATGTATGCTGCCTTTAAAAACCCTTACTTGTAAGGCATCGGGGAGGTCGAGTCTTAAGCACAAGCTGCCCAATTCTCCTTGCTTGGCGCCCTGCACATTAATGCCCTCCTTTCTCCTGCTGCAAGCCGCAGTGTGGATGTTTGACTTTACTGCTCCAGGCCAGAGGACCCCAGTTGGGTTCTGTATCATTGGGAGTGAAGGAGAAGTTATGTTGGTTTTATGTGAAATCAGTGTTGCTTGTTCTTGTGGGGTTCAGTGAATTGTTCCCAGGAGCAAAGGAGCTGATACAGACATGGCCTGAAGCTACAAGCATCACCCCCATCCCTTCTATTGGAAAAATGCCTGTGAAAGTACATTGGTTTGGCTTGCTGATGTCCTCATGTCTCTGTGATTTAAGACTTAGCATCCTAGGATGGAATCAAAGTAGAATTCTATGTTCTTGAGAAATTGCCTTGTGAAGGCCTGAGAAAAGACAATCCCACCATCGGCCACCCCACGGAGCCACTAATCCTGGCACGGGAAGTTGTGGTTTGGGAAGTGGACTTTGAACATTGTTCTTCTCCCTGGGTCTGGCTCCCAAGGGGCCGGTGTGCTGTCAGCTCCCTGCCCCATCCCCAAGCTGACTCTGAAATGAAGATGTATAGACAGGCGTTTTATTGAGATGGACTCTCAGATCAACACCCATGAATGTGTACAGGAAGCAGGACCCAGCAGAGGGAGAAGTAGATAGACTTGCAGTCATCACAAGGTAGAGTCTGTGGATCTCATGCCATGCCCTGGAGCTGGAATGCCCTTCAGTGTCGCTCCCAATTGTGGAGCAGGGACCAGGCCTTATGCCCCCTGCCTGAAGCAGTCTTTGGATGTGGGCTGTCCCAGGGAAGGGCAGAACCTTGGGAGAGTACTTCTCTTGAGCTAAGCCCAATCTGTGGTCACGGCACTAGTCTGTGTCTCTCGAGAACTTGTTAGAAATGCACATTCTTGCTTGCCCCTCCAGACCTTCTGAATCAGGAACTCTGAGGGTGGGTCAAATAGTAACCTGTGATTTAACAAGCCTCCAGGTAATCATGACACCAGTGAAGTTTGAGAACCACTGCCCTAGGGCAAGGCCTGGAGAACTTGCAGAGAGGGTTAATTCCCCCTCCTAGCAGCTGGGGGAATGGATGCTTCAGTCCTAAGAAAAGGATTCTACAGGCTGGGCGTGGTGGCTCACACCTGTAATCCCAGCACTTTGGGGGACTGAGGTGGGTAGATCACTCGAGGTCAGCAGTTCAAGACCACCCTGGCCAACAAGATGGAATCCTGTCTCTACTAAAAATACAAAAAATTAGCTGGGTGTGGTGGCAGGTACCTGTAATCCCAGCAATTTGGGAGGCTGAGGCAGGAGAATTGCTTGAACCCAGGAGGCGGAGGTTGCAATGAGTCGAGGTTGTGCCATTGCACTTAACTGACGGAAGGAGCTCTTTGTGGCAATAAGATACCAAATTACAAACAGAAGCTAAGGCCAGGGCAGGCAGGGGTAAAGTTACCCCCTACTCTTAAAGAAGAAGCTATGTTCTAACTGCCACAAGGGTTTTTCTTTTCTTCTAGCAGATAAACAAGCACTGGCCTGGAGATAAACAATATTGAAATGATTTGCAGCTTGTCCACAGCGAGCGGCTGACTAGCTGACCCCCTGTTCTACCAGGCATAATTACAGCTTTGACTGAACAAGAGATTGATTTCAGTAACTTTCTCCTGATAAGAGCTCACAGACCATGCACTGGTTCTGGCCAGTTTACAGAGGCTGTGTACGGAATGCCTTCACGTCCCTGCTTCCTGTTTTGACGTATAGGGCCTAATTCTAGTGCATTTAAATGTTAAGTCTCCACCCCAAAGTGAACATGGGGCATATGTGACATGCATGTTTGGTACACGTGTGTCAAGACCACCTTCATGAATATTCATAGCTCCTGGTGTAAACCTGTTAAATATGTATACTTGTCCAACCTGTTCAGCTTAAATTCCTGTCTTACCTGTTCCTCCCTCAAAGCTCCTGATAACAGTCTCTGCCTCCACTGGAGACCTGCTGCCCAACCTATCTGGAAGGCCCCCTTGCAAGCTGTAACCCTTTATAAGAAATAGAGTCTCCTTTTCACTTTTATAAATGGCATGATTTTTAAGTTAACTGTCACGGCATCAGTGGCACAGGCTCGGAGCTCTCTGGGTGGTGGGCATGGGATGGCCACTGCCTTGTGGAAGAAGATTGGGAGCCAGGAAGTTTGTGGGGCAGGTGGTGGAGATGAAGGCAGCCTAGATCTTGAGAGCAGAGAATGTAGAAGCAATTCTAACTGTCACTATCCGCTGTATTTCTCTTATGCCATCACCAAATTGTCAATAAAATGTCAAAAAAAATGCACAGTCATCTATCAGTTTTACATAGAATTAAAAAATACTGGCTGGGCGCGGTGGCGATCCCAGCACTCTGGGAGGCTGAGGCAGGCGGATCATGAGGTCAGGAGATGGAGACTATCCTGGCTAACATGGTGAAACCCCGTCTCTACTAAAAATACAAAAAATTAGCCAGGTGTGGTGGCGGGCGCCTGTAGTCCCAGCTACTCGGGTGGCTAAGGCAGGAGAATGGCTTGAACCCAGGAGGCAGAGTTTGCAGTGAGTCGAGATTGGGCCACTGTACTCCAGCCTGGGCGACACAGCGAGACTACATCTCAAAAAAAAAAAAGAAAGAAAGAAAAAAAGAAAAGAAAATACCTGTCTCTTTTTGCGCAGTGGAAAGATTAACCTCTCCACTACCACCAGGACCAGCATGGGTGGCGGCGTACGACAGGAGCAGGCATTGGCTGTGTGGGGTGGTCCTCCAATCTCCCGAGGGCCAGCGGCTATAGGGGCAGCGTGGTGCCTGCCAGCAGGAGGCCAAAGAAGGGTGACTGACTCATTCCAGAGCACACCCAACACAGAATCCCAAGCCACCTGCAAAAACCAGCCAAGGCTCTTTAAGAAAGCTGCATTCCAGGGGCTCAAAATCTATTGTGATCTGGATATTTACAGGGTAGCTATGACATTTTTACAAATTAACAAGCGACTGTGCTATGCCCTAGGCATACCAATTACAACAGCATCTTTGGAGTCATTAGTTTCATTGGGAAACCCCACAAAGACTGTTTTGATTGCACTGACAACTCAGTGGCACAATCATAGCTCACTGTAGCGTGCAACTCCTGGACTTAAGCCATCCTCCTGTGTCAACCTCCCCAGTAGCCAGGACTACAGGCCTGGGCCACCACAACTGGCTAATTTTTTTTTTTTTTTTTAGACAGAATATCGCCCTGTCACCCAGGCTGGAGTGCAGTGGTGCAAAGTCGGCTTACTGCAATCCCCGCCTCCTGGGTTCAAGAGATTCTCCTGCCTCAGCCTCCCCAGTAGCTGGGATTACAGGCGCCTGCTCCCACACCTGGCTAATTTTTGTATTTTCAGTAGAGACAGGGTTTCAGTACTAGGTTGGTCTTGAACTCCTAACCTCAGGTGATCTGCCAGCTTCGGCCTCCCAAAGTGCTGGTATTACAGGCATGAGCCACCACACCTGGCCTAGTTTTATTTTTATTTTTTATTTTTGTAGAGTCCAGGTCCCACTATATTGCCTAGGCTAGTCTCAAACTTCTGGCCTCAAGCGATCCTCCTACCTCTTCTTCCCAAAGCTCTGGGATTGCAAGCATGAGCCACCACGCCCAGCCATTACTGGCATTTAATTCCATGTCCCAGGTCAAGCAGATGGCAAACATGGGAGCTGGGACTTCATGGGAAAGAAATGATCAAGCTGATGTGATCACCTTAGGATGACGAAAATTCACCATTTTTAATAAGGCAAATGGTGTATAGACTCCACCACCAGTGAGTCTTGTCAGGTCAGTTTCATGACTGTCAATCAATCATTCTATCATGTAATTTCCATTTAAAAGTTTTAGTCTTTTTTCATTGCCCTACAAATCAACCGAAGTAAATCATTATACTTACAGTCATGCAGCACATAAGGATGTTTAAGTCAATGAATAACCATTTATGTGACCACTGTAGTTCCGTAAGATTATCGTGAAGCTGAAAAATCACCTAGTGATGTTGTAGCCGTTATAATGTCATAGCACAATTACTTTCTTTTCTTTTTCTTTTCTTTTTTTCCTTTTTTAGATGGAGTCTCACTCTGTCGCCATGCTAGAGTGCAGTGGCACGATCTCAGCTCACTGCAACCTCCACCTCCCAGGTTCAAGCGATTCACCAGCCTCAGCCTCCTGAGTAGCTGGAACTACAGGCATGCAGCACAACACCCTGCTAATTTTTGTATTTTTAGTAGAGACGGGGTTTCTCTGTGTTGGCCAGGATGGTCTCGATCTCTTGATCTTGTGATCCACCCATGTCAGCCTCCCAAAGTTCTGGGATTACAGGCGTGAGCCACCGCGCCCAGCCTACTTTATTTTCTAATAAATGTGGTGTAGCCTAAGTGTCCTGTGTTTGAAAAGACTGTTGTCATGTACAGTAATGTCCTAAGACTTCACATGGATTCAACATTCACTCACTGACTCACCCACAGCAACTTCCAGCCCTCCAAGCTCCACGCATGGTGAGTGCCTGTTCACCAAAAATGACAAACTGAGACCAGAGTCTCCATCAGTCGGAGTTTACTGAGCCAGAGCCTAAGGGCACGCCCAGGAAAAACACTGTTACAGAACATTTCTGTGTGGCTGGTGCTCTCTGAAAGAGGTTTTCAGGCAGTTTTGTATTTACACATTTCCGAAAAAGAGGGAATGCCTGTGGGAAAGGGGCAGGTAGGTGGTTAGGTGAATGGTTACATTCTGAGACTTTAGTTAGTGTCCAGTAAATCCACATTTTACATAAGATAAAGTGAAAGTTTGAAGAACAAAGGGAGTAAAGGAAGAATGAATTATGCAGACATCTCAGGGTAGATGGAGGAATCATTGATCCTTTTTTTTTTTTTTTTTGAGATGGAGTCCCGCTCTTGCCACCCGTGCTGGAGTACAATGATGTGATCTTGACTCACTGCAACCTCCGCCTCCCAGGTTCAAGTGATTCTCCTGCCTCAGCCTCCCAGATAGCTGGGATTACAGGCGTGTGCCACCATACCTGGCTATTTTTTTTTTTTTGTATTATTAGTGGAGATGGAGTTTCACCATGTTGGCCAGGCTGGTCTTGAACTCGTGACCTCAGGTGATCCGCCTGCCTCTGCCTCCCAAAGTGGGGATTACAGGCATAAGCCACTGCACCCGGCCTGATCTCATCTTGTCTTTTTTCCACACCTGGGAAGAGAAGCTTATGATCGACATGATTAGCTTGGAAACTAACAGACTTTAGTTTTAGGAGCTAGACTAAGATTGTAGACCTAAAGTTACAATTCACATGCCCTTGTTTATGGGAGGAGGTACATCTCGAGAGGTTTTGAGTCCAGCGAAGAATTTACTTATGAATGATTTGTGGGGACAGCCATCCCAGATGCCTAAGGCCTTTTACCTGTCCATGGGGATGTGGCTAATGTTTAAATGCTTTGGCACAAGGTTGAGAGGTAACCTCTATTCATTTGGGAAGAGGATGGCAGTGGTGCTGTGTGACTCAGCCTCCACAGGCTTAACTTTCTCCCTTTGGCATAAAGAGTCTTGGGGTCTGATATTTTTAATTTCCCTATGTGTTCACTCTCCACTCACTCAATGACTCGCCGGGAGCAATTCCAGTCCTGCAAGCTCCGTGATGGTAAGTGCCCTATACAGGTGGACCATGTTGCATCTTTCATACCTTATTTTTGCTGTACCTTTTCTATGTTAGAGATGGTTAGATAGAGAGACACTTACCATTGTGTTCCAGTTGCCCATAGTATTCAGTACAGTCACATGCTGTGCAGGTGTGCAGCCTAAAAGCAATAGGTTACACCATAGAGCCTGAGTGTGTAGGCGGCTGTGCCTCAAATGTTTTGTTTTGTTTTGCTTTTTTGAGATGGAATCTCGCTCTGTGGCCCAGGCTGGAGTGCAGTGGTGCCATGTCGGCTCACTGCAAGCTCTACCTCCCAGGTTGACGCCATTCTCCTGCCTCAGCCTCCCGAGTAGCTGGGACTACAGGCGCCCACCACCACCCCCAGCTAAGTTTTTGTATTTTTGGTAAAGACGGAGTTTCACCATGTTAGCCAGGATGGTCTAGATCTTCTGACCTTGTGATCCGCCCGCCTCGGCCTCCCAAAGTGTTGGGATTACAGGTGTGAGCCACCGCGCCCGGCCACCTTTAGGTTTTCGTAGGTACATTGTAGGGTGTTTGCAAATGACAGTGAATTTCCCCCCCTTTAAGTGACACATGACCATTTCCTAGAAAAAAAGGCATCTTTCTTGGGTCTGTCCCTAGTAAAGGTTCTTGGATCTCGTGTAGGAAGGAATTCAAGGAGAGTCACAGAGAGCAGTGAGAAGAGATGGTTTATTGAAAGCTACTGGGATGCAGAGTAGGGCAACCTCAGAAAGCAAGCAGAGGCACACCTCATCTTTGTTTTTCTTATCTAGGGGTTTTGTCTATGTAGAAGCTAAGCTAAGCTGTATCTATGTGTAGGTAGGCAGACAGCATGATAAAACTTATTATTCTGTTGATTTAAAGAAAACTTTGACATTTTAGTGTGTGTGTACTTGAAAGCATCAAGTAATTAATCTTGAAAACATATTGTTGTTAGTATTGGGACATCTGGACTTTCCACTGTTGCAGGAGTGTGTCCTCGTAGGTATATTTAAACTGTTTCCTTTCAACTGTAAGCATCTTAAGACTACGGGTCATGGGTAACAATGAATGTGCCCTGTTGGTCTCAAGACAGAGCTGAACTTAAAATGGCATTACCATGGCTCTCCTAGACTTCGGCTTCCCTAAAATGAGTGGAATAGAAATTATATTCCATGAATAGTTTCACTATGTTCTGCTTCTCTCCTCCAGCTCCTGTTACAATCACTTTGAAATTAGAAATTTGGTGAAATATTACAAGGATATCATCCCAAAGGGGATTATGAAAATCAATGAAATAATATATTCTTAATTTTAAAAGTTCTTGATACAGTATAACCCTGGACTTCAAAAAATTTCACAAAGTCTTAGAGATGTACATGTAAGACAAAAAGTAAAGTACAGGAACAAATTGATGCATGCAATTGAAAATCAGCTTGATTCAGATGCTTTGTTGACTGTGATTGGAAACTGCTTATGAGGGCAGGTTTGCAGATACACAGAAAATAAACCTTGCATCTTTTTTTTTCTTCCAACAGGTCAAGCATTTATAGACAAGAGTAGAGAAAAATGGAAACTCATCAAACAAATAATGACATAAGTAGAGAAGTTTGGCACATTGATGTTATCACCAGATATGGCTTCATAGGAAGGAGCAGTGCACACTGAAGTTGACCGCTACCACAGCCACTGCAGAGCCCAGCCTCATCCTCAGGAAAAGTGCAAATCTCAGAACACCGCGTACACCAGGATCCTGTCCCCATGATCCTCATGGCTTAACTCTCTGTACCTTCTTGATTCAATTTGGTGCCCTTTCATTTAACATCTCTTTTAAACCTTTCTCCATACACATGTCCCTCTCCCCCAAAGAAAGAAATTTCTAAAAATATATGTAACTGTAAGCAGTAGAACCTTTTCTGCAAATGTCACGTCCTTGTTCTTTTCTTTTTTTTTGTTTTTTGGAGGTTTTGGGGGTTTTCTTTGTTTGTTTGCTTTTGAGATGGAGTCTGGTTCTGTCGCCCAGGCTGGAGGGCAGTGGCGCGATCTCGGCTCACTGCAACCTCTATTTCCTGTGTTCAGGTGATTCACCTGCCTCAGCCTCCCAAGTAGCTGGGATTACAGGCATGCGCCACCACACCTAGCTAATTTTTGTGTTTTTCATGGAGATGGGGTTTCACCAGGTTGGCCAGGCTGATCTCAAACTCCCGACCTCAGGTAATCCGCCCGCCCCAGCCTCCCAAAGTGCTAGAATTACAGGCATGAACCACCGCGCCCAACCCCTTGTTCTTATTTCATATTCTTTTCCTCTCCCGGTCTATCTTCTTTTGCCATTTCACTTTTTGTGTACATCCTTTCTCCAGATGGCAAGCAAGAAAAAAAAACAAAACATGAAACAACAACAAAAAAACCTCAATCCTGTCAATTGTGAATATTTATTAGCAGCTTTCATTAAAAGAAATATTAGAGATAAGCTTAAAACTCTTAGCCATTTTTTCCCTTGATGTTCATATCCACCTACCACTTTCCATTTCTAATTGACAGTTAATATTATCTGCATTCTGCTTCAGATGACGTGCCAGGTTAGTGACACATCCTGGCCTCAGTGTTCTTATAATAATGTGTCCCTGAACATAAACAGTATGAAAAGATATATGATCAATTCAAGGAAGTAAAAAAAAAAAAAAGCAGATTAATATAACAAAGCCAAGGATAACAAGTCAGAATATTCTAGAGAGTCAAAGGACATTGTAAGAAATTATCTAGCAAAAGTCTTCCACCGAGAGATGAGCGAAAAGAGGGAGAGGCTGCTGTGTGCTACCCTTGACCTTGGGAAAGCGTTTTAACAAATCTACACTTCAGTTTTGTGATCTGTAAAATGAGGCTAGTACTAATGCCTACTTCATGGGGCTACTGTGTAAATGAATATGGTAATCCCTGCAAAGTACTTAATAGCGCCTGGGACATAGTAAGCCCTCAATTACTATTAACTGTAATGAAAATGTCATGATTGTTATGGTGCCCACACCACTGAGTATGTTGGTGGTTAGCAAGTACTAGACACTAAGGGTCTTCGTTCTTAATCATGTGTTTTAGGAACAGGATAGATTTTCCTCTCATACGTGGCTGGAGCAATGAGGGGTGCCCTCATCGGGTCTGTAGGACATTTGAGCTCATGGCTGGAGACAGAATGTTGCAGCCTCTTTTCAGCCCTGTGGCTTTGGTATTTTGCTTCTACAAGCCTCAGTTTCTCCACTTTTGATGAAGGAAATGAGGGCATGCTTTACAGATGGTGATGAGGCTTGAGATCGTACATGGAAGTGGGAACGATCTGGGCGTTGGGGGCATAGTGAGGAGACAGAGAGGGTGGGCATCTCTCTCGTTCACAGCCTGCCAAGTCTGGATTCTCTCACTCTCCCAGGAACCCCTGACATGCATCCATTTATTTTTCGGAAATTGTTTTCAATTGCAGCAAGTAGATATGCAACTACTGTGTATGAAATGCATTGGCTCAGTTACCAAGAGGGAGCTACCAGAAAGAAAACATATCCAAGAGAACATTTCCCAGTGAAACCAGATCAGACCAAGGATTTACACCTCTTCTGCAGGAGCAAAAACATTTGCTTTCCACGTCATCCGAATGTTTGCAGCTTTGATGCCAAACCTAACGCGCTAAGCCCGGGCAGGCGCGGCAGGCTCCGGAGTGATTCTGCGAGCTGGGCAAGCCAAGGTTTAGGAGCCCCTTGTCCACATAAGTCACAGCAGTTCCCCTTTGTGGAGGAAATTAGCTCAGAGAAATGCCAAGTGTGATAAAAAATGAAATAGATTGACATTCCAATAAAATAAGCTCGTCTACCCTCTGTACACCCCTGGGTCCCTGGAGAGGTATATATTCCAGAAATAGCATTACATGCACATTACAGCATATTCTTGGTTCAAAACTAACACATCAGGGCTCTGACGCTCCCAAATCTGCCAGGAGACAGCTCTGACTGATGTCCAGCTCACTTCCACACGATGTTACAAGTTATGATTACTGATGATGACAGATCGTTACCAGGGGAGTGTTTTCACGGGATACGCAGATTGGAAACCCAAAGGAAAACCAACATATTAAAGGGACATAAAAGCCTTAGCTTCATGCAGCAGAATGTGACATTACGCCCTATTCAGCACAGGGGTGGAAGGCAGGGAGGAGGAACAGAAGAGGTTTTCAGCCACCATTAGGAGGTCTGGGTTCCATCCCTTTTTCAGGCCAACTCACTCCCCGGCCTGGGGGTAATTGCTATGTGGCTTTACCCGGGTCTCTCGCCAGCTTTAAGGGTGAATGAGCTAATGTTGAGATTTGTAGATAAAAGCTGGTAAAGTACACAGGGCACTCTCTGAGTTTCTGAAAGAAGACTTGTTAATGTTTGGGAAATTGCAGAAAGTCTCTTGACAGGACCAAGGACGTCATGCTTTCTGTGCCGTGCCTGTGTTGCCCAGGGAAGAAGACACTGTTCTTTCCTTCCTGTCCCTGTGGAAGGAGGGGCCTTCCACACTGGCCAGGGCCAGGAGGTAGAGGAAATACCGGGAACTACATACCCAAACAACTTTGCCCTCTTCTGTTTTGTAGATAAAGTATTTGAGGTGACGCTCACAATTCAAGGAGATATCTCAGGGTACAAGATTTATACCAATTTAAACTACAAGTCCAGAGAAAAGGAAGTGTGGGAAATTCCCTTTAACTGATTTTGGGAGAAAAAAGACAGGATTGAGAATCAGGGAAACATTTCTGCTTGTACGTGTACTGGGACATTCTTGGTGGTGTAAGATAACAAATTTTGCAGTAGATCTTTAATTTATGCCTCTCGCTGGAGCCCCCTCTTCATTCCCACGTAGCTGACCCCCACTCCTTCCTCTTTAAGTTGTCTTTTGTGTTATTTTACAAAAGTAAGACATGCTTATTTGAAAAGATTTACGCAATATGATATAGGAAATAAAACTGAAGATCTCCTGTCTTAACCTTAATCTCTAATCTTAACCCCTTGCCATTAGCCACAGTTAAATTATCATTGATGGCTTGCCAGTGCAATCAGAAATGTAGGTATGTTTGTGTGCATGCCCATAGTGGTAGGTTTTCTAAAAAACTATTACTGGGCTCATACTATGGACATATTCTTCTGTGACATCCTCTAATGGTGTATAATGGTGTATAATAGACATCTTCTCATCTCACTATTTATCTTTATTTCTTTAAAGTCCTGATGAAGCCTACTCCTTCCATGAATGTTTTTCTGCCAATTTCGGCTCTCCTTCTCTTGAAACAAGCGATGTAATAGTATTGAGAGTATTACATGCATCTGGGCTCCTACGGCACATTTTATGTCTACCGTCTTGGATCTTCCCAACAACCTCACAGTGTTGGCATTATGATCTCCCTTCTGTGGAGGAAATTGACGATAAACAAAATTCCTTACATTGCCCAGGGTCAGGTAACTGTAATTCCATGGAAGAGCCAGACTTTGACCCAAATGTTTCTGGCTCCCAAGCCCATGTTCTTTCTGTCATCTGCACTGGGCTTTCATTCTTTAGTTCTATCCACTCATTCACCAAATAGTTTCTGAGTTTCCACCGTGTTACTCTGCTTTCTCTGGATGCTAGAGATTCAGTGGGGAGCAAAGGCAGTTTTTCTCACCTTCTGTTGCTTACTTATTTCCTGTCTTATAACATGCCTGGCCTTATTGATAGACTGCAGTTTGCCATTAGTATGGGTATGATGGACGGTTTCTATCGAATCAAACTAAGAGTTAGTAGAAATGCAAGACATTTTGCCTCATCATTAGAAGACAATAGTGGAAAAAAAATCTCATTATTTTTCAAAAAGCCAAAATGTTATTTTTATCTCACTTGTTTAAAATCACAGAAATAAGTAATTAATAACCCTCTTTTTAATCATATTTAATCTTAGTCATATTTGTCTTCATCATTAGTCTGCTCAGGCTGCCATAACAAAACACCATAGACTGAGTGGGTTGAGTAATAGGCATTTATTTCCATAGTTCTGGAGGCTGCAAAGTCCCAGATCACAGTGGTGACCGATTTGGTTCCTGATAAGGGCCCTCTTCCTGGTTTGTAGACAGTCGCTTTCCTGGTGTGTGCTTACATGGCAGAAAGAGACACCGATCTCTCCCTCTTCCTCTTCTTATCAAGCCATTATCCCATCATGTGGGTTCCACCTTCATGGCCTCATCCAACCCTAATTATCTCCCAAAGGCCTCATCCCCAAATAGCCAAGTTGGGATGGGGCTTCAGCCCATGGATTTTTAAAGGGATACAATTTAGTCCATAACAATGTTCTTCTCTTAACTAATTCTTACTATAATGAATATTTAGGGACTGGGAGAGATGGCTCACACCTGTAATCCCAGCACTTTGGGAGGCAAAGGTGGGAGGATACCTTGATCCCAGGAGTTGAAGACCAGCCTGTGCAATATAACAAGACCCCACTCTATAAAAAAATCAAAAAATTAGTTGGGTGTGGTGGGGCACACCTATAGTCCTGGGTACTAGGGAGGCTGAGGTAGAAGGATGGCTTGAGCCCAGGAGGTCAAGGCTGCAGTGAGCCACGATTGAGCCACTGCACTCCAGCCTGGGTGACATAGCAAGACCCTGTCTCTAAAATACATATATATACATATGCATGTGTGTATATATATAATATATGTATAATATATTTACTATACACAACAAATTGTATGTATTTAATATATATGTATTTGCTGTATATTTACTATATGCTGTATATAGTAAATATACAGCAAATACATATATAAATTTACTGTATATAATAAATACAATAGTATATTATAGTATAGTATTATAGTACATATAACAAATATATAGTAAGTATATATATTTACTATCAAAAAACAAAATGACATTGAACTTTAAGCTCCCATCCCTCTAAGTATTTCTGTTTTTATCATTCATACATTTTTTGTGTGTGTGACAAAGTCTCACTCTGTCACCCAGGCTGGAGTGCAGTGGCACCATCTTGGCTCACTACAACCTTCGCTTCCTGGGTTCAAGCAATTCTCCTGTCTCAGACTCCCAAGTAGCTGGGATTACAGGTGCACCCCACCACTCCAGGCTAATTTTGGTATCTTTAGTAGAGATGGGGTTTTGCCATGTTGGCCAGGCTGGTCTTGAACTCCTGACCTCAAGTGATCTGCCTGCCTTGGCCTCCCAAAGTATTGGGATTACAGGCATGAGCCACTACGCCCAGCCATTTATATTTCTTTTTAAGATAACTACAAAAAAGAGATCTTTACCTGGTCAGGAAAGTAAGAGATAAAAACATTTTTGGATCCTCCCAGGACCTCTTTCTGATGTAAACGCTATGCAAGGACATACGTTTCAGAGACATGCCCCGTCCATTAAGCTGCACCACTGCCATGGGAGGCCATGGAAGCCGGCAGCTGTAAGCATGGGACAGTGACAGAAGAAGGTACATGGACTTCATTTAGAATATGTAAATGAATCAAATGAGACACATTTAAATTATGTCTAAATATTGGCTCTGGAAATTGCATCTGTGGTGAGGGAAACTGGGGATAACTCCTAAGGAAAAAAATGCAGAATATCTATATATAAAGTATAAACCTCTTTGAGTTGTGGGCAGTAAGGTGGAAGGGAAATTCATAGGTTAGCCAATGTATGAGTGAAAGCATTCAAGTATATGATTTGAAATAATTTTTGAGCCTAAACATTTAAAATTTGCACCCAAAGTTTTGTTTGACGTGTTGAGCCACCACCTATTGGAGTCCCCTCCATATAGGTAATTTCACAATAGACCCTGTCATAAAGGAAAACTTTCACTGAAAATACCTTTTTTTCTTTTTGAGGTTTTCCCTCTATATGGAGTTGCGGAAAAGTAGAATTTCTGACAGAAACTGTCTTGCTTTATAGCTAAATATAAGAGCGAATCTAAGCACTGCAGAAAATAATTATCCACAAGTGGCCAAGGAAGCATTCCTAGCTTGTAGTCATGTGGTCTCGGGAGGCGGGCAAGCTCTTTGCACAAAACCCAAACCTTACAGTATGAATGGGCATGAGTGTCAAATCAGGGTGAATAATTCAACACAAGAACCAAGCCCAAAGGCCACCCAAAACTAAGTTCAGTGACTGAAACAGAAGCCCAATAGGGGTGCGGCACTGTGCCCACATTCAACATAAAAAATAAATGAATGGGCCACTGTGGGCAGAAGTGAGGACATCTCAAGTTATGCCCTAGGGACCAACCTCCCCACTCCCAGGTCCATCCCAGGTCTGGAAGAGTGCTTTTCTCTTAACGCATCACCACCTTTGAATGAAGAAATTTTGTTTCCAGAAACTTCTTTTCTTTCTTTTTTTTTTTGTGTGACAAAACCTCACTTTAACCCAGGCTAAAGTGCAGTGGTGTGATCATGGTTCACTGCAGCCTCAGCCTCCATGGGCTCAGGTGATCCTCCCACCTCAGCCTTCCTAGTAGCTGGGTCTATAGGCCACACTCCCATGCCTGGCTAATTTTTGTATTTTTTGTACTGGCAGGGTTTTGCTAGTGTTGAACACCTGAGCTCAAGCAAGCCACTTGCTTTGGTTTTCCAAAGTGCTGGGATTACAGGCATGAGCCACAGTGCCTGGCCTCCAGAAAGTTCTTAATAAAAAGGAAATAAGCTATATGGAGTGATGGACACATTAAGCCATCATCACCCAGTGTTCTCTTAATACAGATCATTCATTCAATAAGTGGCCTCTCAAATTCTGCTTTTGGAAAGCCACCATACCAGGCACTGAAAAGGGTGCATTAGATGTAGACCAAATATTTAAAGCTCTGTTATCATGTAAATCAAATGAGTGAACAAGTGTCAAGGTACATTTGGCCCTTCCAGTGTCTTCCTGACGCTATTTGCTTTGATGGGAGTTAAGATCTTCACTCTGGAGCCAGACTGCCTGGTTGTATTTAGGATCCACTACTAGCTGGTGTCCTTGGGAAAACAAAACAGGGATAATAAGAATATCTTATTCATGGAGTGGTCGCGGGAATTAAGTGAGGTGATATGTAAGAAGCAAGGATTAAATGAGATGATACCTAGGGAGCTGTAACAATGCCTGGAGAGAGTATGTGCTTTGTTTTTGTTGTTATTGTTAATACTGTTTCTACGTTTATATACTTTTTTCTCTTAGAAAAAGAAAATTTTAGAATTTTCCTTTAGAAAAAAAAAATTTTTCTAAAAAAATATGTTTTTGGCTGGGCGCGGTGGCTCAGGCCTGTAATCCCAGCACTTTAGGAGGCCGAGGCAGGAGGATCACGAGGTCAGGAGATCGAGACCATCCCATCCTGGCTCACACAGTGAAACCCCGTCTCTACTAAAAATACAAAAAACTAGCCAGGCGTGATGGCGGGCGCCTGTAGTCCCAGCTACTCGGGAGGCTGAGGCAGGAGAATGGCGTGAACCCGGGAGGCGGAGCTTGCAGTGAGCCCAGATCATGCCACTGCATTCCAGCCTGGGCGACAGAGCGACATTCCATCTCAAAAAAAAATTTTTTTTCTAAGATATTATTAGAAAAAATATTTTTTTCTAAAAAATACTTTTCATATACAGTATATATAGTATAATACATTGCCTATATACACACTATATATATACACATTGTGTGTGTGTGTGTGTGTATGTGTGTGTATATATATATATATATATATATATAGTAGAGATGGGGTCTCACTGTGTTGCCCAGGCTAGTCTTGAACTCCTGAGCTCAAGCAATCCTCCTTCCTCAGCCTCCCAAAGTGCTGGGATTACAGGCATGAGTCACCACACCTGGCCTAATGCTATTTCTATAATGAATTTTTGCAACTCTAATATCTCATACATAGTCTAGGAGCCCTATAAAGTAACTACTCGTGTTCTTTAAAAGATAAAGTAAAACAGCAACAACGAAATAAAACATTAGAATAAAAGTGCAAAGTTCTATGGCAGAATGGCGAAGGCTTAGTGTTGGAAACAATTATGAGAAAGAGGCAAGTTCCCCAATCTTCTAAAGTTTTGTTTTCTAACCTGTAAAATGGGGAGAATAATATGTGCCTTGTTTTGGAGATGAGATGAAGTAATGTATGTAAAATTAGTAGGTTTGGTAGGTGCTATTACAGTGCAAATCGTTAACTGAGATATCATTTTTGATTAAAACAGGAAGGTGGCCAGGCACAGTGGCTCACACCTGTAATCCCAACACTTTGGGAGACTGAGGCAGGTGGATGGCTTGAGTCCAGGAGTTCGAGACCAGCCTGGGCAACATAGTGAAACCAAGTCTCCACAAAAAATACAAAAAAAAATTAGCCGGGTGTGGTGGCTCGCGACTGTAGTCCCAGTTACTGGGAAGGCTGAGGTGGGACAATCGCTTCAGACCAGGAGACACTGGTTGCGTTGAGCCAAGATGGCACCACTGTACTCCAGTCTGGGCAACACAGGGAGATCCTGTCTCAAAAAAATAAAATAAATAAAGCCGGTCTCGGTGGTTCACCCCTGTAATTCCAGCACTTTGGGAGGCCGTGGCAGGCAAATTACCTGAGGTCAGGTGTTCGAGACTAGCCTGGTTAACATGGTGAACCCCCGTCTCTACAAAAATACAAAAATATAGCTGGGCGTGATGGCACCTGCCTGTAGTCTCAGCTACTCAAGAGACTGAAGCAGGAGAATTGCTTGAGCCCAGAAGGCAGAAGTTGCAGTGAGCCAAGATCACACAGCTGCCCTCCAGCCTGAGAAACAGAGTGATAGTCTTTCTCAAAAAATAAAAACATAAAAAAAAAATAAAAAATAAGGCATGCTGGCTCACCCAGGATATCCACTAGGTGGTGCTAGAAAACAATGCCCAACCATGAAGCTTTCCTTTTCAAAGACCTGGCATTTTATTCCTTGATTTGAGTGTATCAGAAAACAGTTTTTTCTTTAAAAATTGTTTTTTATTTCAATAGTTTTGGGGCTTCAAGTGGTGTTTTTTGTAACATGAATTATACAGTGGTGAACTCCAAGATTCTAGTGCACCCAAATAGTGTACATTGTACCTAATGTGTAATCTTTGATCCCTAGCCTCCTTCTCCCTTCTGCATAAACTCCATGATATCACACTGTATACCTTTGCATACTTGTAGCTTAGCTCCCACTTATAAGTGAGAACATGCGGTTTTGGTTTTCCACTCCTGAGTTACTTCACTTAGAATAATGGCCTCCAGCTCCATCCAAGTTGCTGCAAAAGACATTATTTCCTCCCTTTTAATGGCTGAGTAGTATTCCATGCTGTATATGTACCACGTTTTCCTCACCCACTCATTGGTTGATGGGCACTTAGGTTGGTTCCACATCTTTGCAATTGTGAATTGTGCTGCTGTAAATTTACATGTGCTGGTGTCCTTTTCATATAATGACTTCTAGGAAACGCAGTTTTGATGAACGCTCCAACCTACATTCCTTGCATCGCTTTGGGACTTTTACCTACTCCTGTAATTCTCAAATATTTCCGCCCCTCTGCCTTCCAAGTAAGATGCTTACTCAGCCAACAATTCCTGAGTGCCTGCTCTCTGCTAGGTGCTGGATACACAAACATGAAGAAAATGCAGTGCCTGGCCCGCTCACGAATTCCACTGTGGATGCGTTGAGTTTGAAGTTCCTGTAGTACTTCTGGGTGGAGATGTCCAGCAAGCTGTTGAATATTTAGATTTGAAGTTCAGCAGTGACATTCAGAATCAGGGAGACATCACACCTCGTTTGTAGTTGATCGTGAGTGTGAAAAGCATGGCCCAGGACAGAGCATAAAGTGGGAGGAGCTATGAGCAGGTACAGAATCCTGCAGAACCTGGGCATGCCAGCGAGGAGACAGGCTTGCAGAGGACAGAAGGAGGGTTCCGAGAGCCGTGGACAGAAGCAGGGCGGGGTGCTGTCAAAGAAACTGGGTGGTATGAAGGGACAAGGAGAAGTGTCTCTTAGAAGACAGAAGAAAGCCCATTGGAGCAGGAAGAGGCCCACTGAGAGCGGCCTGGGGACAGAGTGCATGTGAAGACAGCCCGATATCGGCTGCTTTCTAAAAAATGTGAATGAGAAATGGAGAGGTCAGGATAGTTAGTAGACGAGCACTGAAGGTAGGGGGGAGTCAGTTTGGGGGCTTTGTTGGTGTTTGGCTGTTTATTTATTTACTTATTTGCATTGGGAGAAAGGGATTTGATGGCATTTACAGATGGAGGGAAGGAGCCGGTAGGGAAGGACAGGTTGATGATTAGAACACGTGAGAAGGGCTGACACCCCCAACCCACCGCTTTTCTCCTTGTCCCAAACAAACTGTGTGCCTTTCGGTGGTTTCCTGCCCCCTCTCATCCTCAGACACCTCACCTGGAAATATGTACAGAGTAAAATGGTGAATCGTGTGTAAGATCTCTCCTAGCGCTAAGAAAGTTCCATTTCCCAATTTCAGCCTTTCAGTTATCTAAACAACAAAGGGAAGAATTATAAAGGTTAAGTATGTTTAAATAACTGTCTTTGAAACGAAAGCCAACATTACAATATTTCACATCACTAAATGCATGCGTGTGGTAAAATGCAAAGCAACCCATTCAAAATATCTGGTGTGTGGTTAACCGTGTAAATGGCATGTCTCCCTCTGCTTGCGAATCCAGGGGCTGGCCCTCGAGATCCACCATCCACATGTCATGCCCCAGTTGAGTCTTCAGATCCAGCCTGTCGGTATTTTCATTCTCGAACACTGGGTAATGTGGTCCTGGCATAGCTCTGTGCCAAACACGTGGTTAACACTTGGACTTATAAATCGTTTATAATCAGCCTCCCTGGCCAATTACAATAGAGAATTTGTATGCAAGTGAAGATATTCAGGCATGCAGAAAATTAAATAAACAGTCTATACACATGTTGAAATACATCTTGCAAATTGCAGGAAACATATTCACGTTACTTTTTATGAAGGCCCCAGCTGTGTTTAATAGGCCCTTTCTAATAAGGAATGTTTTGACTGTGATCCTCCCAAGACTCTATAGCACTCAACACAGAAAGACACAATTTTCTTATTCATGAATGTCATTAACGGGCTCAAGAAGGCCTTGGCACACTTGTTCTGTGCCCCAGCAATGGAAGGTGAGTGCTAACCTCATTCATTTCCTTGATGAAAGGATATCTTGATTGCTCTGCATCTAGAAGAATGGCTACTTTAAGTCCCAGGGGCACTTAATAACATCTTTGGATTGAGTGACAGGGATGAGCAGAGAGCAAACTCCATTTCCCTTGCATGATCTAACAAGTAGCCAGGGGCCGGTTCTTCCAGGTGCATCCTGGGCTTGATAGCACACAGAGGTCAGTCCATTAGGGAGGCCAGGCCTCCAAAAGAAGAGGGTCACAAAAAGACAAAACTTGGTGACCACGTTCCTCCAACTCAAACATCATTAACACCTTCATTCTTGGGACAATGATAAAGTTTCCTGATGAGTATTGATAATTACCTGCTGTAAAGATTATTCAGACCCCCTGCTCCCTTTTCTGTTCTCTCTCTCCCTCTCCCAATCTCCTTCTACTTTTTGGTACAGAAAGAGAATGAGCAAAGATCAAACCGGTCATCTGGGCTCCGCGATGAGCCTTTCAGGTTGAGCGATGTGCTGCCAGGAGAGTCAGGGATGTTTGGCTGGAAGGAAAAGGTGGCTTGTTGCTGTGTTTCTGTCTCTTCTGTTGCTCTTGCCCTTCATTACTGATGAACTGGAGGACTGGCTAAAGAGAGAGGGCCTCCTGTATCTGTGCTCTCTGGGGGCCAACTTCTGCCTGCCGTTCCATACCCGTGCTCTGCCAGCAACGTGCGGCTTGCATTCAATTTGTTCAAACACTCACCGGCTTTAATTAACTGATTTCTGTTCCAAGAACCAACATCAAATACTCTTGTGATCTTTCATGGTGAAGCAGAAACCACTGGGTGAGGGGACAGGAAATCGCCCTGCCCCCAACTCCTGCTGGTTACACTGAGCTGGGGCCAGAAACACCCCGTAAACCCTCGGGCAGTCATTTATTAGAAATAATGTCATTGAAATGGAAGTTGCCATGGTACAGTGGCCTCCCGCTGAGAGCCCAGACTCCTGGGGAGGAGGGAGGGCGAAGGCACTCCAGCTCCCGCTGCTACATGTTACCCTCGCTCCCACTGCGCAGATAAAGCACCACAAAGGGTTAGCGACTCTTTGATTTAAAAGGTGACTCAGGTGAGGTTTCTCTTTAACTCCATTGAATAAACGTTGCAAAACTTTTGGAGTCAGGAGAGTAAAATAAGAAGCTGAAACAAAATGACTTAATTGCTTTGCCATACACAGGCATGTTTAGAAATGAGAGGTGCAACGGGAAAGATTGCATCACTGAGATTTTAAATCCTTGGTTACTGCAAGCAAACACAGCCACAAACCTGGATCCAAACTCTGTCCAAGTTGAAATAAAGGCAAGATTGGCTTTATTACAAATAGGTAGAGGTATGGGCTCATTGGGATGGGCAGCTTTTGAATTATTTTTGCCAGATGCTGTTTTACAGAGATGGATAGCTGGGCATTCCACCTCCAAGGATAGGTATTCGGATTAAACCAAGTGTGTGGTTTGGGTTTTAAGCTGTGCTGGGGGTCCTGTTACCTAATGACCCGGCCTCTGCTCTCTGCAAATAAGCCTCACCTTTCTGATGAAATTAACAAACATAGGCTTTTCCTCCTTTCCCATGGCCTGTCACCGTGGGTACACATGGAATGTGGAATTGCTCTTCAAGTGGCTTGGGAGACCCAGCATGCTCCGGCCCATCTGAGGTGTCAAATCCTGCCCTGCCTCCTCTTACCTGCATGACCTCAGGCAGGTTAGTTTCTGTGAACTTCAGATTTGTCATTTCTAAAATTAAATGAATAGTAATAAGAATAATAGTACTAATAATAATGAATGTAATTTCTATGGCTGCCTGACAAATGACCCAAAACTTAGCAGTTTAAAACAAAAACCACGTGCAGCCCCACACAGTTTCTGCAGGGCAGGAATCCGGGAACCGCTTAGCTCCAGCCCCGGACCTCCATGAGGCAGCAGTCAAGGGGCAGGCTGAGTCTGGAGTTATTCAAAGGTATGACTGGGGCTGGAGGACCTGCTTACACGATGGTGCATTCATAGGACTGCAGACAGGGAGCCCCCGATCCTCACCTCCCAGGCTTCTCCACAGCTCACTTGAATGTCCTCATGGTGTGGAAACTGGCTTCCTTTCCCCAGAGTGAGTGATCCCAAACAGAGCAAGGGGTTAAGCCACAATAGCTTTTGCAGCATACCCTGGGCGGTGACAAACCTTCACTTCTGTGTTCTGAAAGCCACATAGACCAAATCCAAGGGCTGTGGGAGAGGCCCACGCAATGCTGCTGACCACGTCTCCCTTGAGGGGTATTAGGGAGCTGAGTGTGTGTCCGTGTGAAGTAAGCAAATGACACTCGGTAGAGGCTCGATAAAATAAACCAAAGTTATCATTATTTATCCCATCAGTACGAAGTATCCCAATTCAAAATGTGAGGCTGAGAAAGAACTGCTAGGTTAACTGCTAGAAGAGCCAAATGAGAACAGCATCCATTCATCCAACAAATATTTACTCATAGAGTGCCTGCTATGCTCCAGACACTGTTCCGGTTACTTGGGCTGTATTAATAAACAAAATCAAGATCCCTGCCTTTATGCAGCTAATGTGCCAGGGTTGAGACACAGGCAATTAAAACAGACATAGTAAATGAGTTGATTGTATAGCACATTAGAAGGCAGGATGTGCTATAACAAGAAGAAGAAAGGAAGAGCCAGTCAAGGGGCATTAGGAATGCAGGGGCAGGAGGTGCAGACTGAAATATTCAGTATGGCGCTAGCACGGGTCTTACGGGAAAGGTTCAGCAAAGCGCAGTGGGGCCATGAGGCAGGTCCTTTCCTGGGAGACACAGACTGCTTTGCAGAGATTCTGTCCTGAGGTTTCACTGCAGACTGGGACCGTCCCACCTGACTCTCCCTCTCTCTCCTACACTGGAGATCTGACCTGTGTCAAAACCTGATGCCTCTCTCAGCCTCCTCCCTCCTTCCTGATATCTTCTCATGGGCAGATCCTCTCGGAAGAGCCTTGCTCATTGAACACCTCCCCAGGCATCTGTATCTCAGGGGACTGGGTTGGCACACCAGGGAAGGATGCCAGCTTCTGCGCTAAAAGAAGAGGGCAGCACTGCAGGGCTCAGAGCAGAGAAGGAGCGCCATGGGAACCGCTCTGAAAGGATTGTCCTGATGCAGTTTTAAAGAGAACCCTTAGGAGAAGCAGGAGTCACAGGAGGAGATCAAGTGGAATGTTCTAGGTTCTTGCACGGCAAGGAAATGATGATGCCACTGTGACCAGGGGCAGCATGGAGGTAGTGAGAAGTGATCTGACTGGGTGTATTTTAAAGATACAGCCAATAGGATTTCCTGGTGGATTAAGTGTACAGTGTGAGAGAAAGAGGAATCGAGGATGTTCAGCTTAGGAAGCTAGACCAGTGGAGCCACCAACACCTGGAATGGTGGAACCTGTGGATGGAGCAAATCTGGGAGAAATTTGGACACGTCAGTGTGATGTTTCCTAGACATCCAAGCCACCATCTCAAGGAGGGACTTGGACAAATGTGTGCAGTTTGGGAGAAAGTTCAGGGCTGGCGATGGACATGTAGGGGTTATTGTGTGTAGATAAACAGATGTTTAAAGACAAGGGACAGGATGAGGCCTCAGGGGAGTGTGGGAGATAAGGAGGGGATGAGGCTAGAAACCAAAAAGTGACTGTTGCAAATCTCAATCCATTTAGAGGTTTATTTTGCACACTTGAGGATGCACCCAGGAAAACACACACACACACACACCACACACACACACACACATCACAGGAGGATCTGTGGCCTGCGTTTTTTCCAAACAGGGTGTTGACAACTTCAGTTGTAAAGCGGAGAGAGTGGGCAGGAGAGGAAGGAGGAAAGAAAAAAAGGAGGGTGGGCAATGAGGCAGGTGGTTACATTTTTACAAGGTTTTGATTAGCACACACTGAATCCACATTTTACATGTGAAAAGGGGAGGTCAATTATGCATTCATCTGTGCTCAGTAAATCTACGTTCTACAGAAGATAAAGGAAGCATGTGAAATTGCAGCTGTTTTTTATTTGTTTGTTGTTGTTAAAGGTTGATTGATTTATTTTTTCATAACTCAGTTCCTAAGCCTCACTTTTCCCTTTGGCACAGTGAGTTTGGAGTCCCGGGATTTTATTTTTCTTTCACGAGGCCGAAGACATTGTGGCATTACGAGGTTAAAGTGCAGTGGATAACCCAGCAGAGAAGGCAGAGTGACCAGAGAGCAGGAGGAAAACCAAGAGAAGGTGGTATCTGGAAGCTGAGGGGAGAAGGAGCATGAAAGAGGAGGGGCCATCACCGCACCTCAGCTGCTGAAGTCTGGCACGATGAGGATGGAGGAATGGCCATTGGATCTAGCAGTGCAGAGGTCATTAGTGACCGTTAAGGAAAATGTTGAGCCTTGCTTTTCCTCTGAGAGGCCACCCCTTCCACGTGTGGGTGTCCCACCCTTACCCCCAGGGATGCAGACTCTGGACCACCTCATCCCTGATGACCGAGACCCTCGCCTTCTGAAGCAGCTCTGCCTGCTCTACATTCTCCTTCGGGCCTGGTTTCTGCTCCTTGAGGGTGGGGACAGCCTGACCAAGTGCTGAGCCACACTCCCTGCTGATCTGAGCGTGGGAGCAAAATGCTGCACTTGCTCATTTTACCAGTCCAGAGACAATGTTCCTCAACCAAAAGAAAGTGTTCTCATGATTGGAACTGCACCCCAAAGAGCAGATCTCGAGTCTCAGAAGGAGAACTACTGGGCAGAGAGCAGGGCCCTGGTCCCAGCTCTTCTAGTGAGCAGTGTTGCTGGTGAGCCAGAACTATCTGGGCTGGTGGCGTGGGGTAAAAGAATTTACCAAGACAGCTGTAGATAAAGAAAGGCAGATTTATTTAAAAAAAAAAAAAAACAGCATGAAAATATGTTGCAAGAAGGCAACCGGCAGCCAGCAGAAGAGCAGCTGACAGCCAGGAGACAGAAGCTTGCTGGGGATTAGCTAGGAATGGTGGCATGTGCCTGCGGTCCCAGCTACTCAGGAGGCTGATGTGGAAGGACTGCTTGAGCCTGGGAGGTCAAGGCTGCAGTGAGATGTGACAGCACCACTGCACTCCAGCCTGGGTGACACAGCAAGACCTTGTCTCAATAAAATAATATTAAAAGAAAAAGAAAAAAAAATGAGAGAAAATTCAAAATTGAGAAAATCCTTCTTATTAACTTTTCCCCTGTGATTTGGGGGAAGATAGGCCATTAATTGATTGCAATTCTGGAGCCACAGAAAACCCATTTTCTAGGCTACGAATCACTTGCTAGACAGTCTCCAAAGCCCCTTCCACCTGTTAAGTGTCTAAGATTCCACAAAGTGACACCTACCTCCTCCAGGCTTTAGCCACCTGAAATACTACAGCATGGGCTACCAAAGTGAGGCTGCTTCCCTAGAAGCATTAAATGAAATGAATGGATTTATTTTATTTTGTGAATTAAATAAGGTCTTTGGGCAGAGGCTTCAGACAGATGGGATATCTAAAGCGGCAGCTATGCTCTTCTAAAGAAGCCAAAGGAGAGTGTAGAAGGGCCAATTAGACTTTGCAACCTCAGAATGAAAGTATTTGTGAAGAGTGAGGCATGCAAAGCATTTCTTAGGCAGCAGAGCAGGAAAGATGAATTGATGGCTCTGCGGTCTCCACCACCCTTTCCTACCTCCCCGCCTAGGAAGCCTAGTGTCTGTAATTACTCCTGTCGGCCTCTAGATGGCAGTCAGAAAAAAGCAAAGCTAAAACTCAAATTGAACAGAGGAGACAGAGAAACCAACAAAGGTTAGAACAAAAGTACAGAAACAAATATGATTTTTTTTTAAAAAAAATACAATATGATAAGGGCAAACCAAGAAAACTAACCAAGGACTTTCTGCATATAATACATAACCAGTGCTTCAGGAGAAGTCTCATTCAAAGCTACTTAATTTAGGATTGTAAAACCAAATTTAGTTTACTTGGGTACGTTTTTGATAGTTCAGTCACAATGCCAATATTTATGCAATAAATGTTACTGTACTATTTAAAGCCCCTCTAAGTTCTAAAGAGTCCCTGAATAAACTCTTTTTTAAAATTTGTATTTATTTATTTATTTTTGAGAGGAAGTCTCACTATGTTGCCCAGATTGGAGTGCAATAGCATGATTTTGGCTCACTGCAACCTCTGCCTACCAGGTTCAAGTGATTCTCCTGCCTTAGCCTCCTGAGTCGCTGGAATTACAAGCACCTGCCACCGCACCCGGCTAATTTTTCTATTTTAGTAGAGACGGGGTTTCACCATGTTGGCCAGGCTTGTCTCGAACTCCTGACCTCAGGCGATCCACCCACCTCAGTCTCCCAAAGTGCTGGGATAATAGACATGAACCACCTTTCTCAGCCTTGAATATACTTTTTTTTTTTTTTTTTTTTTGAGAGGGAGTCTGGCTCTGTCACCCAGGCTGGAGTGCAGTGGCCGGATCTCCACTCACTGCAAGCTCCGCCTTCCGGTTCACGCCATTCTCCTGCCTCAGCCTCCCGAGTAGCTGGGACTACAGGCGCCAGCCACCTCGCCCGGCTAGGTTTTTGTATTTTTTAGTAGAGACGGGGTTTCACCGTGTTAGCCAGGATGGTCTCGATCTCCTGACCTCGTGATCCACCCGTCTCGGCCTCCCAAAGTGCTGGGATTACAGGCTTGAGCCACCGCGCCCGGCCGAATATACTCTTGAAAAGTGATATATGCAAATTCAGTTTTTGCATATTGAATCATATTTTCCAGTAGATTTTAACACAATCTTTATTTTGATTTTTCTCTGCCCTGCAGTTCTAGCCCTTTGGAACTAATATTTGAAATGAGATCAAGGATATTCTCTGGATCCGTGCTTTCATAGGAGAACCTGTTGGTGGTTCCATCTTCTCCTCCGGGTGGCTCCTCTGCGCGGTGTTGGTGCTGCAGGAGTGACAGGTGTGCAGCAGGTGTGGGTGAGCTGTGCTGACTGCAGTGGAGGAACCTGTGTGTCCTGAGTCCTTAAATGAGGCGGCAAATCTGCCAAATGCATCCCGGGATGCTGAACTGCAGAGGACTTCTTCCCGAGTGCCGGTCCACAGTCCAGTAACACAGAGCTTAGGCCGCCGAAGGCCACTTCCCCTTGGGGAAGAGAGAGACCTCAAGTACAGCACTTGGTGACAGAGCGCTGAGGCCAAATGGCTCTTGGGACTGAGACCCAAACAAAAAATAGGGCAAACCTCACATCTCAGGTCAGTCACCACTGACGCAGCCCAGCACCCGACGACATCAGAGGCATCTGACAAATGCAGAAGTCAAAACCCAAATGAGAGATGTTCAGAGGGATGAATTTCCTGCTGGCAATTTGTGCACCAAAAACATCAGAAATGTAGAATCCCACTGACACCTAAGGAAAAATGAAACAAGGCCTTGGAGAATCGTCTCTGCTACTCAGAGAAAAGCATCCTTTGAGATTAGCAGAATAATAAGAAATACATAAATAAATAAATAAGGAGAAACAATGCACACATTTCAAAGATTAGAAGGACAAAAATTAAACAGAAAAATAAATTTTAAAAAATAAAAGAAAGAGATTAGCCGCATGGAAGCAGATGGCACAGAGAGGAGGGGGCAGCAGCCCCCAGATGGGTGGTGGGAGCAGTGCCAAGGTTGGAGGTGGTGGGAGAAAGGTGGAATCTCTGTAGCCCGATAGAGGTTGAAGACGTCTTTACAAAACTAGTGTACTTAATTAATTGTGGGGAACAAAGGGTCTTTCTGATCCATACAAATTATATTCTCATTTTAACAATCAGGGTAACCTAAGACAGATGATGAGGACCTTCCAAAAGTCAGTCACTTGCCAGAAGTTCAAAGTGCCAGGTTGCCTGATGAGACTACACACTGTCTTGCCCAAGTGGCATGAAATGCCATGAGGCCCTGGAACAAGGGCTACAATCATTTTCTTCTTTAAAAAAGTTTTATTTGTATAAACGTATGGAGTACAAGTGTAACTTACTACAGGGATGTGTTGCATAGTAGTAAAATCAGAGTTTTTAGTGTATTCATCACACGAATAATGTACACTGTACCTATTAAGTAATTTCTCATCACCTACTCCCTCCCCACCCTTCTGAGTCTCCAATGTCTATCATTTCACTCTCTATGTCCATGTGTATATATATTTTTGGGGATGGGGTCTTGCTCTGTTGTCCAGGCTGGAGCACAGTGGTGCGATCACAGTTCACTGAAACCTCGACCTCCCAGGCTCATTCAATCCTCGACCACCTCAGCCTCCTAAATAGCTGGGACCACAGGTGCGCACCACCATGCCTGGCTACTTTTTTATGGAGACAGAGTTTTGCCATGTTGCCCAGGCTAGTCTTGAACTCCTGGGCTCAAGTGATCCACCTGCCTTGTCCTCCCAAAATGCTAGGATTACAGGCGTGAGCCACCGCGCCCAGCCTTGTGCACATTACTTAGCTCCCACTTGTAAGTGAGAACATGTGGTATTCATTTCTCTGTTTCTGAGTTCTTTTTATTAAAATAGTGGCCTCCAGTCCCATCCACGTTGCTGCAAAAGACGTGGTTTCATTTTCCTGTATGGCTGAGTAGTGTTCCATAGTGTATATATACCACATTTACTTTATCCAATCATCCACTGGTGGACATTGAGGTTGGTTCTATGTCTTTGCTATTGTGGATAGTGAAAAGCCACAATTATTTGATTTCACAGATACCCTCCTTTCTTTACATGGGTTGACTACAGGAAGAAACTGTCTACTTTAGTTGCTACCACTGTTATGCCCAGACCGTTTATTCCCCGAAGAAGACCACCAGAGTCCAGAGTCAAAGCCAAGCGGCAAGGATCTTTAATGCAAGTTCGAACTTGGTCCCTCCATTCCACAGCGTTCAAGAGGGCCCCAAACAATGCGTGCGCTTGCTTTTTATAGCTCGAGGTAAACAGGACTTGTCAGGTTACAGAGGAACAAGGCATTTCTCTAGGCTACAGCATTACAATTGGTTTACATGTTAATGTTAAGTTATGCTTTTAGCAGCCTTCTTATTGGTTCCTGCGCTTTTACAAACGGTTGTAACCTTATTGGAGCTTCTCCAGGTGTTGTTTTTCTTAATGTGTTTGTGTCGGGCAGGCATATGGGGGGATGTGATGTGCTCAAGGCTGTGATGTGTTTGTGTCGGGCCCAGGAAGTGGAGGCATATGGGGGGATGTGATGTGCTCAAGGCTGTGATGTGTTGAGGAATGTGTTCTTTCACCACCATTGACTTTCCAAATGTGGTTGTGTTTTGCCTGGGGTAGGCAATCCCACCTTTATGCCTGCACATGCTTTGGAGTTGGAATTGGTCCTACTTGGGTTATATCTGGATACAAAGAAAAGTCAGTTAAATGTGGTGCAGCCACTATACACATCCTGAAGGCCCAAGTGCTACTTGAATCTCACACCTTAATTGCAATATGGATTATAAGTGGCAGGCTGCCCTTCTTTCTGACTCCATGGATCCGACATGTTCACCCCGGTCATCCCTCTGTCTTCACCCTCTAATACTTTTGCTCTCTGCTCTGACCACATGGGATGTCTGCTCCTTGCTCCTGCTGGAACACTCATCCCCAGGCAGCTCCAGGCTCTCCCTCAACTCCTCCCGGTTCAATGAGGACTACACTGGACACCCTTTCATTTGTCTCTCTTTCCTACAAGAATGCAAGTTCTATAGAGAATAGATGTGTGTCTCTTTCCTTCACTATACAGGACTTCCTAACACATAGTAAGCACTCAAGGAATACTTGTCAAATGAATAAACATCCTGCTTGAATCTCAGCCCCTGTTCCTGCAGGTTAAAGAGTTCTAATAAAATTTCTTATGCCTACCTCCCAAGGACACGTTTCTTGAGAAGGGAAATTGAATTTCTGATATGAAGGGGGAGCTCTTCCTTAATTTTCTGCACTGTTATGGGGTCTTTTCTGTTTTTCATATTTCTTCATCAATTCATCGGAGGTCTAGAAAGGAGATGACTTGGGCTATCGTTTTACTCAGAAACTGTCTTTTTTTTTTTTTAATCTTTGAGCAAAATTTCTCTCCTGTCTGTTGACTTCTATGTAGAATTCCAAGTTCATAGGACAGATGACATGGATCATTAGATTAAGCCCAGAACGGCAAAAGAATTGTGTTGGAAAGTCAGGAAAACAGAGTGAAGGGCTATGGCAGGAGGATGTAGAAGCTAGCTGGGGCCCCCTACTGGCCGACGTGGGGATAATGTAGCAATCAAACAGAAAGAGAGTGATTGAATAGAACAAGAATTGAATCCATGAGTTCATATTGATATCAAAGAATAAATGATAAACAAATCATTTTTTTAGATTGAGATTAGAGAGAGGGAAACTCTTCCTTATAGCAGAGCCCTGGCCAACAAATATGGAAAGAATGAAGGAATTAGAAACGTGTTGAGGTTAAATGCTGAATCTAGTGGGTGAAGGTTTGATAGGAACAGGATGTTTACATAGTCTCAAAGTATCTCTCCAGAAGTTACCCTCTAATTTTTTTTTTTTGAGATGGGTCTCTCTCTGTCACCCAAGCTGAAATACAGTGGCGAACATAGCTCACTGCAGCCTTGATTTCCTGGTCTCAAGCAAATAGTCCTGCCTTGGCCTCCCAAAGTAATGGGATTACAGGCATGAGCCACCGCATCCATCCTACTTTTAATTATAAAGAAAAAATAGTAACTTTATTCATAAAAAACATAACAGACACCATCTTTACACAAAAGAAAAATTATTCAGCATGGTACAGTGATAAGCTGCGCAAAAGGCCAGGGGGAGCTTAGAAAAATGTATAAGGGTTGCATCAGTAAGGACTTTTAATTAAACCAGTGAAAACAGCAGAATAACAAATTAAACAGAGGCCTCTTCCCCCTGGCACTCTGGGTGATTGAATCTCGCTGTCTGAGCAAGTTGAAACAGGGCAGCATGGAATAAAACCACTCGGCGTGTGGTAACTCTGTTGTTTCCAAAGTACTTTCCCAAATATCATCTTGCTTTGTGCTATTTCTCACAACAATTTTGTAATGCAAAGCAGCTGACTCCCATGTATGCCATCTCCCGATTTACATATGAGCACACTCAACCCAGAGGGTACGTGACTTGTCCAGGATCACACAACAGAGCCAGGACGTGACCCCACGCTGCTGGCACCATGGCCAGTGTCCCGCCGCACTGACCGGTCGCTTGAGCTCATTTGCACCATCCCTGTAAAATGCTGGGGAACTCCTACATCACAAAGAAAAATATTCTCAAGGAGGCAGGAAATTTTTTGTTTTGTTTTGGTTTGGGTTTTTTTGAGACAAGGTCTGGCCCTATCACCCAGGCTGGGGTGCAGTGGCATGATCTCAGCTCACTACAACCTTTGCCTCCCAGGCTCAAGCCACCCTCCCACCTCAGCCTCCTGAGTAGCTGGGACTACAGGCATGCTCCACCACACCCAGCTAATTTTTGTATTTTTTGTAGAGATGGGATTTCACCATGGTTGCCCAGGCTGGTCTGGAACTGATAAGCACAAGTGATCTGCCCACCTCGACCTCCCAAAGTGCTGAGATTACAGGCATGAGCCACCATATCAAGCCTGAAAAACATGTTAATATCGCTTTTTAATCCCATTTCATTGGTAAACTTAATCTGAATCACTCTACTGCTTTTGATAAATTTCCTGAAAATAAAGAACAAATATCAGAAAGGTAAAACTCATGAACAGAAAGAATCTTTTCTGAAATGCTAATGAGGCCAGTTGTGAAGGAGTAAAAAGCTTCGGAGATGAATTTCTCTCTGGAAAAGCCAGGGAGACAAACACGATCTGTAGTAGAGAAACGCCCTCCATCTCTCCTCTCAGGAGCCCAGGGATGTTCCTCTCTGCTGTTTTTTTGTTTTGGGTACAATGTACATGAAGGAGTTGGTAGAAAAATCATCCTCACAGGATACTGACAGCAGTGGTGGCCCATCTGGAGCAGCTGCTGCAAAGATGCCTGCTGCAGTGGGGAGGCCCGGCTGGGGCTGCAGCTCCGCAGAGCCGGCAGGGGCTGGGAACAAGCAAGAGCGCCCCACCGGCTACCGAGTCAGTGCGGCAGGAGCCCCATGCTCCCAGGCACAGCTGCAACTGCCCAGCCGCAGCTCCAAACCAGGGCATCCCTGCGTTCTCAGGAGCCTGGGAAGTCCCTGCTCCCCCCCACAGGCTCTGAAGTGCCTGCTCACTCCCTGGCCTTTCCCTGCTCCCAGAGGAGCAAGTTTGTAGTGTGGAGAAAATTTGCAGCCAAGCCTGGACATTGTTGCCACCCAACCAGGGGTGCAAGCACTCAGGGTGGTGCTGACACGCCAGCCCCCTGATGCCTCGGCCCCCTCCAGACTTTGGGCAGGGGAGGGGCTGAGGGTATCTCTGCATAGGCCTGCAGGTGCCTCTCTGCACAAACAGCCTGGGTGCCCTAGATGGTATGTTGATGATGGCAGGAGGAAAACAGGTTCCTAAGTGGAAAGGGTCAGGTCCCTGGTGAAGCCCCACCTTTAAGTCAGGGACAGCCTGTAGGCCCCAAGGCTGCCAGTTCTAGCTGGAGTCCATGCTCTGGAGTGAGAATTTATGGGGCTTTTTCTGGGCCTACCTTTGGCCACCCATGGACCAACCCCTTTCTCCCTTCTGAGCCCATAAAACCCGAGACTCAGCCAGACTCACACAGATGTCAGGATTACCAGCTGTGGGAAGGAGCTACCTACTTAGGGTCTCCTCAACTTGCCAGGATGACCTGTCTGGGGAAAGGAGCTGGACACTCATCAGGACGACCTGCCTGAGGAAAGGAGCTACACTTTCTGGGTCTCCTCTCCACTGAGAGCTGGACACTCATTGGGACAACCCGCCTGAGGAAAGGAGCTATCAACTTCGGGTCATTGGAGAACTGTTCTGTCACTCAGTGAAGCTCCTCTCTGCCTTGCTCACCCTCCAGTTGTCCACATAGCTCATTCTTTCTGGATGCAGGATAAGAAGTCAGGACCTGCTGAAAGGCAAGACCGAAGGAGCTGTAACACAAACAGGGCTGAAATACACGCCCCTGCTCCCCACGTTGTGGGCAACAAGAAAGAGAGAAGAGCTGTGGCCCTTTAGGGAGCCCAGACCTAGAGGCCTCCTCAGCCAGGGCTGTGACACCCTCTTTGGTGCTCTGTGGTTTCTGGCATCTCCAAGCTTCCAGGTGCCACCACATGCCCCTCGTCCAGACACAGATGCCCACAATGGAAGCTGTTTGCAGTGCGTCTGATCCAGCTGCAGGCTCTTGCATGGAGCTGGCACATGTGCTGGCACCAGGAGCTGTCCAAACTACAACAGCAGCCGGGATGTCTGGATGTGTGCAGTCACCAGACCCCATACTTGCTCACTTCCACACTCCTAGCCACTCTGCGCCCGGCTCAACCTTGGCAGGTGTGGGATCAAGGCCAATAGCATGAGTTGAGTGCGGCCTGCCAGGCTGAGTGCACAGAACAAGCCCAGTGTCCGGACCCCAGCAAAACTCAGGCAAAGGTGCCACCACCCACAGAGGTTTCCTGCTCGACACCCGAAGGACGCTACGACAGTACTTTTCCTGCTTGTCTTCAGTGCTATCTTTCTCACAGATCAGTCCCTTGCTTTCTGGAATTAATGTCATGGTTGATTTTATTTCTTTTAAACACTTTACATTTGTAACTTTGAGAAACTTAGAAAATGCCAGAAAAGTGGAAAGAATCTTATAACAAACACTTCTATGATTACTACCCATAACTGACTACTCTTAAATTACTCTCATACTTCTTTTCAATCTTTCTTTTTCATTTAAAAACAAATTAAAGTAAAATAACACTGCAGATTAAACTGAAGTTCCGTTTATTGTTCTCCATCCAAGCTCATTCCCTTTCTCCTACAAAAGGCAACTTTTACATGGATTTATTTATAAAATATTGTATATAGGTATCTATGTGCTCACATAACATATTATTGTTTATTATCCACTCTTTTCAAATTTTTCTTTGCAGGAAAATATGCCAAACAAATCCTTGCAATTCTGAAATCTTTCTGGTTAGGATTTGATTATCTTATCTCTTTCCAACATAAAGTCCCATGAGGCAAGTTATGATAATAGTTAATACCATGGGCAAGGCACTGTTCTAGGTGCATATACTTGTTACCTCATCTATTTTCTTCTTTTTTCTGGAGACAGGCTCTCACTCTGTCACCCAGGCTGGAGTGCAGTGGCAGGACCATAGCTCTCTGTAACCTCAAACTCACAGGCTCATACAATCTTACCCTCTCAGCCTCCCCAGTAGCTGGGACTACAGATGCAGGCCACCATGCCCTGCTAATTTTCTTTTCTTTTTTTAGATCTGGGATCTTGCTATGTTGCCCAGTGATGTCGAACTCCTGACCTCAAGTGATCCTTCCATCTCAATCTCCCAAAGAGCTGGGATTATGGGCATGAGCCACCGCACATGGCCTTGTTACCTCATCTTATCCTCACAATAACCATAGGGGAATATATTATTATGATCCTCATTTTAGAGATTGAGACTTAGACACTGAGGCACTAGGTCACTTTCTCCAGGCTGCGGAGTTATGAGCTTCTGGGCAGCCTGGCCTTGGTGCCCAAGACCCGCACTCCCGCCCTTGCTTATCGTTGCTCACAGAGGTCTTCACTTTTGCTAATAATACCATTGTCTACATAATCAGTTGATACCTCAAAAGCAGGCTGGTCTTGGAAGTTTCACATGTTCCCTTTCTAATTGATGACCCTTTCCTGGGATGATGAATGAACTCTACTTCGGGTTCAAGTTGCTCTAACAACCCACTTCCAGCCACAGAACTCCCATGAGAGCCTCTGCATCCCTCCAGCTCTTAGGGATGCCCACCCAGGCCAAGCCCTTCTAAACAAGTGACCTCAAAAGAAAGCACAGGAGGCCGGGAGCCGTGGCTCACGCCTGTAATCCCAGCACTTTGGGAGGCCAAGGCGGGCGGATCACAAGGTCAGGAGATCGAGACCATCCTGGTTAACACGGTGAAACCCCGTCTCCACTAAAAATACAAAAAATCAGCCGGGCCTCATGGCGGGCGCCTATAGTCCCAGCTACTCGGGAGGCTGAGGCAGGAGAATGGCGTGAACCCGGGAGGCGGAGCTTGCAGTGAGCAGAGATGGCGCCACTGCACTCCAGCCTGGGCAACAGAGCGAGACTCCGTCTCAAAATAAATAAATAAATAAAAAAGAAAGCACAGGAGAAACCAGGAATCAGTAAAACTTTTCTGGTTTTCTCTTCAAATATTAACAAGTTGACACTTAAGAAGATAAAGCAACCTCTTAGATCCAGAGGAAAAAAGGCTCCTTCATGCTGCTTTCAACTCATTAGGACACGTGACACTTACCATGCCGCCTCCGTCTGTCTGTCGTCAGCAGTACAAGCCTCAGCCCCTAATCCTGCCTGGCTGCTGAAGGATTAGACCCAGCACTTAGTATTTAACCTGTTCCTCCCCTGCAGATCTTGTGGATTTGGTTTTTCTTTTATGGGTTGCCAAAAGCAAAATAATAATCCCAGATACCTGTCACTTCAGCCAAGGAAGATTTATTACTTTTAATCAAAGGATACTTGTTATAAAAGGAGTTACGTATATATGAATACACACACAGATACACACATATTTATACATGTATGCAGACAGACACATCAGCAAACCTAAGGCCCCATTTAGGGAACTCAGGGCACTGTCTGTTCCCCTCCTCCACTGATGTATTTTTGTTCACAGTTTGTCATCTGTGTCCTGGAGGCCAGCCAAAGGCTCACGTGCCCTCATAGTGTGGTGACATCTTAACCTCTATCTAACACTTTCGTGTGATCATTTTAATAGGTGTTGAAAAATTGGGAAATGGACATTGAAAACAATGACAGGGCTGGCACAGCAGCTCACTGCTGCGATCCCAGCTACTCGGGAGGCAAGAGAATGCCTTGAGCCCAGGAGTTCGAAGCCTCAGTGAGCTATAATCGTGCTGCTGCACTCCAGCCTGGGTGACAGAGCAAGACCCTGTCTTTATTTAAAAGAAAAATCATCCCTAATCACTTATTCCTGAGTCTGCCCAAGCCAACAAGGTCATGGACCCTAAAATTGCAACAAGAGGGATGAGGGGAGGACAAGGGAGGGACAAACGCAATGAAGTCAGTGATCAGGTGGACACCAGGTGGGTGTCCAAGTCAATATGGAAGGTGAAGGCATTAAGAAACAAGGAATCAAAAATCTAAAAAGAAAAAAAAATTAAAGCACAGCCATATTCTTTTGCTGTCATATTTATTTCTCCACTGCCCAAAACCCTCTTATTGAGAAAAGAGGCTGCATCCCAGTGCTCGGAAGTGCAGACCCCCGTCCTTCTGATCTCTGAGTGTTTCAGACAGCCTTGCAGACAGCCATGGCGCCTAGTACTGTGTTGAGCAGGTAGTAGCCTCTCAGTAACTGTCTGCAGAATTGAATTCAACAACTAAGTGCTAGAATTATGTCCAGGTTAAAAGGGGTTACCAACATAAGTTAGAACTGATGTGGTGCAGCGATGATTGCTGGCCAACTCCTAATCCCAGCTTCCCTTCCTCTTTGGTAACAGACCACCCAAGGACAGCTGGGGAACAGTACATCAGAGTACCTAATTCTTTTTTTTTTTTTTTTTTTTTGAGACGGAATCTTGCTCTGTCGTCCAGGCTGGAGTGCAGTGGTATAATCTTGGTTCACTGCAAGCTCCACCTCCCGGGTTCACACCATTCTCCTATCTCAGTGTCCAGAGTAGCTGGGACTACAGGTGCCCACCACCACACCCGGCTAATTTTTTGTGTTTTTAGTAGAGATGGGGTTTCACCGTGTTAACCAGGGTGGTCTCGATCTCCTGACCTCATGATCCGCCCGCCTTGGCCTCCCAAAGTGCTGGGATTACAGGTGTGCTTTTTAAATTTTTATTGTATTTTTTGGAGACAAGGTCTTGCTCTGTCACCCAGGCTGTAGTGCAGCGGCGCAATCATAGCTCACTGCAGCCTTGAACTCCTGGGCTCAAGCGATTCTCCCACCTCAGCCTCCCAAGTAGCTGGGACTACAGGGGTGAGCCATTACGCCTCACCAGAATGCCTTATTCTTACTACTTCTTTCTCATCAGTCTGATTAATGTGATGTCATCAACAGAGTGTGATATTGGTTTTGATTTAATGTCTTGGCCTGGGTGAGAGGGTGGTTTCAGTGCTATCCACTGGACCGTTCCTACTATAACATTATGTTCTTACTTTACAGATCAAGAGACCACATGACAGTTCCACTGAATGGTAAGTATGTTCATTCCAATTATACATTCAGGAACTGGCAAAGTGACCTACAGGTAGGTCCGTGGACCTGAGCTAGAACTTTATTGATCACATAGTTCCCATATATCCCTAATCGAACAGGAAAGCCTTTATCACTTTGAGGGTCAATCTTGATATTCTAATAGCATTAGAGAAATCTGGGCATTCCTCTTTCCCCACTGCATGGTGATCTGAGTACGTGGCTATAGACATCTCTGGGGAAGGTCTGGGGAAATTACCTCTTTCTACGTCTGCCATGGGATGGCAGGTGTTTTCCCACAGGGACCCAGCCTTTCCTTCAATTGCTGCATTCCAGGTGTAAGAACTGGCTTAGGTCTGGAAAGAAAGCAAGCGATCATGACTTTCCATTTGGGGCAACTGACCTCATCCTTCTGCTCATCCATGCTTGACCTTCTTTAAGATCAATATAACACACATTATAATAAATTTATTCCATATTCTCATTGGCTACCCATCTCTCTTGCTCCTAGGAATATCATCTTCTTCTGCTGTCTCCATAGATCTTTGCTGTTTAAGACTCCCTGGATACCTTTTCAACATTTCTGCCCATTAAGGTCACTTGCTTCTGATGGTTCAGCACTGAGGTGACCTCTCCTCTTCAAGGATCCTTTCACTCATCTTGCTGTTAGAGGCCCCAGTTCTATAACAGCATCTCCTCCCATCAGCTCTGGCATCCAGGGAACAGCCCCTCACTCTGAGCTTCTCAACAGTGCTGGAGCTCCCAAAAACTCACTCTTCAGTATCTTGGTATACAAGTCTCCTCCAAATCCTGCCGAGAATCAGGCTGGGTAGAGGAGATCCAACCAGCAGGTTCAGTTCTCTGGGCCTTCCTCCACAGTCAGCCTGTGAACTTTTTCCAGGCTTCTAACTGTCATATTAGAACTGGCCCCCAGGAACTTAGAAAAGGTCTTAAAAGGGTTTAAAAAGTTTCAGCATCAAAGAAACACACGCCTAAAAAAAGAAAAAAAGAATCAGTTATTAACGTTAAGAAAAACAAAACTTATACCGAAGGTTAGGCTGAACTATATGAAACTGCCGTCTTCCTAAGTCAAAATAGATGGATACTGACCATGTCAAGTAGTTTAACCAGATATCATCAGAGGACATTACTACTTGGCTTACCAGTGAGCAGCATTTATTTATTAAGTTTTAGAAGACTTTAAGAAGACATCAGTACATTAATATGAAACAGAAATTATGCTGTAACAATACAGGTGGAGCTGGGCATAGTGGTTCATGCCTGTAATCATAACACTTTGGGAGGCTGAGGTGGACAGAACACTTGAGTCCAGGGGTTTGAGACTAGCCTGAGCAACATGGCAAAACCCTGTCTCTACAAAACAATTATAAAAATTAGCTGGGCATAGCAGTGCATGTCTGAAGTCCCAGCTACTTGGGAAGCTGAAGAGGGATGATCACTTGAGCCCAGGATGTCAAGGTTGCAGTGAGCCGAGATTGCACCACTGCACTCCAGCCTGGGTAATAGACTGACGCTCTGTCTCAAAAAAAAAAAAAAGAAAAGAAAAGAAAAAAGAAAAAAAAGAAGAAGAAATATGAAAAGTACATGTAAAAAATGGAATGGTCAGGATATCAGATCAAGATACAAAAATCAATTGTGTTTCCTTACATTTGCAGTGAATAATTCAAAAATTGAATTTAAAAGACAACTCCATCAGAAAAAAGGTAAGGATGTCCCCCCTCATCACTCCTTTACAACATCTTATTGGAAGTCCTAGCTAATGCGATAAGACAAGAAAATGAAACAAAATATATACGGATTGGGCAGAAAGAAACAAGACTATCTTTTTTGCAAATAACGTTATTATCTATGAAGAAAATCTAAAATAAAAATAATTTTTTAAAACCTCCTGGAGTTGACAAGTAACTACACTAAGGGCGCAGGCTACAAGGTTAATATACAAAAGTCAACTGCTTTTCTATACAATAGCAATAAACAAGTTAAAAATACATTACCATTCAGCATACAAAAAATGAGATACTTAGGTATAAATCTAACAAAAAATATGTATTAGACCTATATGAGGAAAACTACAGAACTCTGATGAAAGATGTCAGAGAAGAATTAAATAAATAAAGAGATAACCCATGTTCATGGATAAGAAGACTCAATATTGTTAAGATGTCATTTCTTCCCAAATTGATCTATAGTCTCAATGGAATCCCAATCAGAATCTCAGCGAGTTATATTGTGGTTATAGACAAACTTATTCTAAACTTTATATGGAGAGGCAAAAGACCCAGAAGAGCCAACACAATATTAAAGGAAAAAAACAGAGTTAGAGGACTGTCATTACCTAACTTTGAGATTTACTGTAAAGCTACAGCAATCAAAATTGCATCATATTGGTGAAAGAATGGACAAGTAGACCAATCAAAACAAAATAAAGAGCCCCAAAACAGACCCACATAAATATAGTCAACTCATCTTTGGCAACAGAGTAAAGGCAATATAATGAAGAAAAGATAGTATTTTCAACAAATGGTGCTGGAAGAACTGGATATCCACATGCAAAAAGATAGATCCAGACACAGATCTCATGCCCTTTATACAAATTAACTACAAATGAATCATAGACCTAAGTGTACAATGCAAAACTATAAAACTCCTAGAAATTAACATAAGAGAAAACCTAATTGATCTTGGATAGGTGGTGACTTTCTGGATACTACATCAAGGCATAATTCATGAAGAAAATAGTTTATAAGCTGGACTTCTTTAAAATTAAAAATGTCTGTTCTGTTAAAGACAATGTCAAGAGAATAAAAATACAAGCCACAAACTGGGAGAATATATTTGCAAAACACACATCTGGTAAAGAACTGTTATCCAGAGTATACATGCTGGGTGAAGTGGCTCCCCTCTGTAATCCCAACACTTCGGGATGCCAAGGAAGGTGGATTGCTTCAGTTCAGAAGTTCAAAACCATCCTGTGCAATATGGTGAAACTCTGTTGCTACAAAAAATACAAAAAATTAGCCCAGCACAGTGGTGTACACCTGTGGTCCCAGCTACTTGGGAGGTTGAGTTGGGAGGATCACTTGAGCCTGGGAGGTTGAGACTGCCGTGAGCTATGTTCATGCCACTGCACCCAAGCCTGGGTGACAAAGCAAGACCTTGCCTCAAAAAAAAAAAAAAAAAAAAAATATATATATATATATATATGTACCTATATATACACACACACGTGTGTGTTTTTTAATATAATACATATATATACACACACACATACATACACACAAAGAGTTCTTACACAAATAACTCTTGAATTGATTTTAAAGTGGGTGAAAATATCTGAACAGACATCTTACCGGAGATATACAGATGGCAAGTAAGCATATGAAAAAATGCTCAAAGCATATGAAAAAATGCTCAAAATATGTCATTAGAGGATTACAAATTAAAAAGACAATGAGATACCACTACACACCTATTAGAATTATGAAAATCCAAAACACTGACAGCATCAAATGCTGAAGAGGCTGTAGAGCAACAGGAACTCTCATTCATTGCTAGAGGGAATGCAAAATGGTACAGCCATTTCAGAAGACAGCTTGGCAGCTTCTTACAAAACTAAACACACTATTATACAAACCAGAATTACACTCTTGCCATTTACTCAAATATATTGAAAACTTATGTCCACTAAAATACCTGTACACAGATGTTTGTGGTGGTTTTATTTATAATTCCCAAAACTTGGAAGAAACCAAGATGCTGTCAGTAGGTGAGCAGATAAGCTGTGATATATCCACAGAATGTAATATTACTCAGCACTAAAAATAGAGCTATGAAAAAATACAAAGGAACTTGAAATGCATATTACTAAGTCAAAGACACCAATATGAAAAGCCTCCATGCTGCATGATTTCAAATATATGACACTGTGGAAAAGGCAAAACTATGGAGATAGTAAAAAAATCCGTGGTTGCCAAGGGTTAAGGGTGGGAGGAGGCAAGAATCAGTGGAGCACAGAAGATTTTTTAGGTGAATGAAAATATTCTGTGTGAAATTATAATGATGGAAACATATCATTATATATTTGTCAAACAATAAAATATACGGCACCAACAATAAACCCTAATGTATGCTGTGGGCTTTGAGTGAAAATGCTGTGTCAACATGGATTCGTCAATTGTAACAAATGTGCCACTCTGGTCCAGGATGCTGACAACGGAGGAAGCTGGGCATGAATGGGGATAAGGGCATTTGGAAAATCTGTGTACCTTCTGCTCGGTTTTGCTACAAATCTAACACTGTTCTATAAACAAATGTCTCTTAAACAGCAACTCCCATTTACAGTAGCATCACAACGAATAAACTATTTAAGAGTATTTTATTATATAAAATTAAATATTGTCTCCTTTTTTTGAGACACGGTCTCCTTTTATGCCCAGGATGGAATGTTGTGATGCAATCATGGCTCACTGCAGCCTTGATCTCCTGGGCTCAAGCCATCCTCCCACCTTAGACTCCTGAATAGGTGGGATGATAGGCACACACCACCATGCCTGGCTAATTTTTGTAGTTTTTGGTAGAGACAGGGTTTTGCTATGTTGCCCAGGCCAGTCTCAAATTCCTAAGTTCAAGAGATCTTCCCACCTGGTAAAATAAAAACTTCAGGCAAATTAAATTTAAAGGAGTTTAATTGAGCAGTGAATGATTTGTAAAATGGGCAGCCACCAGAATCACAGCAGATTCACAGAGACTTCAGCATAGCCACATGGTGGAAGAAGATTTATAGACCAAAAAAAAAGGGAAATGACATACAGAAATCGGAAGTGAGGTACGGAACAGCTGGATTGGTTACAGCTTGGCATTTGCCTTATTTGAACATAGTTTGAACATTCAGCAGTGTATGAATTCTTGAAGTATGGCCAATGGGATTGGCCAAGGCTCAGCTATTGTTATAGGCACATATTCCTAAGTTAGGTTTTCAATCCTGTCTACCTATTAAGGTAAGTTGCAGTTCGTCCACAAGGACTCAAATATAGAAGTATGGAGTCCTTCTAAGGCTGTATTTAGTTCACTTTAACAATTTCCCCCCTTTTGGCCATTTTCTCAATTTTGAGAGATTGACCAAAACTGTAGTTACTGATGTCACCATCACCATTGTAAATGTACTTATCTGGTGTTGAAACCCACTGGGAAACAGCAGAACAGTGAGTTTTTCAAGGAGGGAATGAGGACTGAGTAGAGGGCACCTATTTATGCTGGAACTTCCTGTTTACAGGAGAAAAACAAAACCTGGTCTGTTCTAGGATCTATATATGTCTCCTTAAAGTCTTAGTTTCATTATGTCACGTTTAGAATAAGTCACTCCTTTTTAGTTTGGTTTGGCCTGTTGGGGCCTAGTGCATGAGCTTAGACCAAAACAATGGCCTCTCATAATTTTGTTTCAAAAATTCCCCCTTTTTGGTCAGGTTCTCACTTAGGTGAGAGTATGACCAAAACTTAGGGCCTCAGCACCACTCTCTGTAACCATCATTTTGGGTTTCCGGTCTCAGCATGTCATTTGTAGGTTACAATGTCCTCATGGTTGCACTTTTCTTTCATCTCTTGTCATTCCCGTTGAAGAGGGTATACTATTTGACTTTCTAGAGATGGCTGCATGCAAATATTTAAAACCTTTGAGAGAACATAGCACACCAGGGACACTATTATTATGACTACTGGGAGGATAATACCAAGAGTTTGGAGTATGCTCCTTACCCAGGGTCCAAATAAACCTAACCACATAAAATTAAATAGATTAAAGAATGAGCTAGATGAAGAATCTACTTGCTTGACTAAGTGGTCTTTTTATATTAATCCTCTACAACTGAATTTTTAAAATCTATATTTGAGGTATTTCTCCACAGGCCAAAAGTGCCAGCAGCTGCACAGGTACCTTTCTGTTTAGCCAATTATATTATTTAGCATAACTTTCACAAGAGAATTTACAGTCTGTTGTGTAAACATAGCCTTTACGTAGAATCTACCATACAGCCTATCATAAGGGATACATTTCTAATTATTGCCTCTTTTATTCTAAACCATGGAAAAAGGACCTAACAAATTATGTCCTTCTGTAAGAGTGAAGGTCTTCTGGCAATGTTCTCTTTAACCTGTGATATGAGTTGAGAGGAGTTCTGACTGATTATGGTGCAATGAATGTACCATTAAAATTTCTCACCTACATTGGGCCTTTATCTTTTATCTATCACCATATAACGTTATTTATGTAGAAAGCTGGCTAAAAATATCCTTCACAAATAAAAGTATAAGTATATCCTATAAGTGCACATAACAGACCCCCTTTTTATTCCTATTGTTCATAAAGGCATAAACAAGGGGAAAATATTCAAAGATATAAGAGTCTCATGATAGGCTGGGAGTGGTGGCTCATGCCTGTAATCCCAGCACTTTAGGAGGTCGAGGTGGGCAGATCACCTGAGGTCAGGAGTTTGAGACCAGCTTGACCAACATGGCAAAAACCCTGTCTCTACTGAAAATACAAAATTAGCTGGGCAGGGTGGTACTTGCCTGTAATCCCAGTTACTTGGGAGGCTGAGGCAGAAGAATTGCTTGGACCCAGGAGGTGGAGGTTGCAATGAGCCCAGATGGCACTATTGCACTCCAGCCTGGGCAACAAGAGTGAAACTCTGTCTCAAAAAATAAAAATAAAAAAAGAATCTCATGATAATAGAAGTCTTGATCTGTGATCTTGGGAAAAGTTGTTTACATCAAGGATATCATCTTCTTTTCTGGAGAAACTTTCCTGGTTAGTTTTACCTTGAGGGTTCCAATGGGTGTACAGTTCCAAGGGTGTGGAGGGACCTTTCTCAGTTGTGAGTTTATGAACCCAAGGTTCAAGGTTCCAAAGTTTTGTTGCAGTGTGAATGGCAAGGACAGTCTTTCTCTGATGTTCTCAGAAGATCTGATCTTCAGGTTCTAGATTGTGAAGGGGTTGGTTGTCCCCAGTGAACCATTAAAAGCTTTCTTTACCTGGTGAAAATATACTGTGGGATGATAATTAACTGTGATAACATAAGACATGCATTGAAACTAACAATCAAATGAAATCTCTTTATAAATGTTTAAATGAACCATCAGGTAGCCAAATGTACATGAAGGTTTGATTGTCTTCCCAGGAATATGGAACCAAACACTGGTTTTATACCATTTTCACAATTTATAAGTCACCACATCAATATATTCAATTTGGATCACTTTTTCTTTTCCTTAATGAGTCATGGAATGCAGAACCTTTAATAACAAAACCTCTAAGCACTCAGGAAGGGCAAGGTTGCTGTCCTGGTTCTCCATGAGTCTATGCTTGACACTGGACTTTATAGCCTCTTGAATACCAGTTGTTTCCCCAATTTAGGTGCATAGCACTGACAACTAATGGGTTACTATGGATAATTTGACTTGGACCATGGAGTTCAAATTGTATGTGTAAACAATTTCAGTATCACCTGGTTTAACATGAAAATTTGGCAAAGCATTTTCTTGGTATTTAATTAATTTTTTTGTTCTGCTTATGTTAGTAGTTTTATACAAGGAAATTTGGTTATTTTTGTGGTATACAGTAACTTAATAACCATAATTATGATTGACAGCATATACTTAGATATAATTGGTTTAAAAATAATAAGTGCTGAAATCAAATATTTTATTAGAAAGTAAAAAGTGTAATGCCTTTTAGTTCATGTGACTTAAGCAATCTCTTGGAAATAAGGACAGTTTTTAAAGATTATTGCTATAAAAATATCTTTAAAAGTACAAACACTTGGCCTAAACTACACAGGTCAGATATTAAGTTTACTAAATGCTTTAAGGTCATAAACTGCGTCTTTGAGTTTTGAAAATTGTTCAATTTATTTTAGAGACATTAAATTCTAAATAAGGCCTGGAGATATATGGAATTAGCCATGCCCACTAGCTATTCAAAGGAGGTTATAAAGAAAAGAGATTTTATATAAGAAAGGACCTTATATGGTAAATTCTTGTCCTAAAGTAAAATGGCTGGTTATTTAAAAAGAGGGATGCTTAGGACAAGTCAGCAAGTTCAAACATGTTGTGGATGGTCTGTGTAAGCCATGAAAAGATTTGTAAAATAAAATTTATACACCAAAAGTGAAAGTTGCTAAGAATTACCATTATAACGTGTAATTGAGACTACTTAAAAAATAGGCTTACATGCAAGGTGTGTGAGGAGAATGAAATGTGTTTTTGGAAAGAGATTATAAGAAGGCACAGGAATATAAATTTTTGCCTAGTTTAGAGGGTTAAAGGATTGTTTAAAATTAAATAAAATAAAGCTAAATGTTTAAACAAGTTGTGGAAGGTCTGTAAAAATTAACCTTGTAAACCTAATTCTATGTGTGAAGATATTGACTAATTAAAGCTCTTTCATATGTAAACATAACATACATGATACATTTAAATACACAGACAGACAGAAGACAAAAGGACTCATTTTCCAAGCCAGGAATTGAACCCTGAACCTGGGCTACCATTGTGAAAAGAAAAAGCATAGCAGCATGGTTACAAGATCAAGTTCCCAAGTGCGTCCGGAATTGGTTCCTTCCAATGGGTTCTTGGTCTTGCTGACTTCAAGAATGAAGCCAGGACCCTCGTGGTGAGTGTTACAGTTCTTAAAGATGATGTGTCTGGTGTTTGTTCCGTTTAGTGGGTTCATGGTTTCACTGACTTCAGGAGTGAAGCCGCAGACCTTCGCAGTGAGTGTTACAGCTCTTAAAGGTGGCGTGCCAGAGTTGTTTGTTCCTCCTGGTGAGTTCATGGTCTTGCTGACTTCAGGAGTGAAGCCGCAGATCTTCCCAGTGAGTGATTCAGCTCTTAAAGGTGGCGCGTCCGGAGTTGTTTGTTCCTCCTGGTGGGTTCACAGTCTTGCTGACTTCAGGAGTGAAGCTGCAAACCTTCATCGTGAGTGTTACAGCTCGTAAAGGTAGTGTGGACCCAAAGAGTGAGCAGCAGCAAGATTTATTGTGAAGAGGGAAAGAACAAAGCTTCCACAGCATGGAAAGGGACCCAAGAGGATTGCTGGGCCCCACCCATGTCCTGCTGTTTGGTCCCTTTTACAGAGTGCTGATTGGTGCGTTTTTACAGAGAGCTGATTGGTGCGTTTACAAACCTTTAGCTAGACACAGAGTGCTGATTGGTGTGTTTACAATCCTTTAGCTAGACAGAAAACTTCTCCAAGTCCCCACCCAACCCAGAAACCTAGCTGGCTTCACCTCTCAATCCTTCCTCTAAACAGGACACCCCAACTGCTATTGGGAATTGGGCAATGACCGCTCTAGCTACTTCCTGCTGGATAGAGGCAAAGAAGGGGCCCTGCAGTTGTAGTGTCCTCCAGAGGGGAACTTTTTAGGCCAGTGAAAGGGTCAGCAGGTCAGTCCAGGGGTCCTCGGTAGAAGTTGTTAGTTGAACTCATTTGGGGATCCATTTGTAAGACCATCTGTGGCTTGATGGCCTCAATTCTAGAGGAAACAAATTTGACAAGGAGGTTTAAAAATACAGGGCCTGAAGGTGAGTAATAGCAAGATGGCTGCCACAGGACCTAGAAAGGGGAGAAGCCATGTTGCCCAACTCCAGAGGTTGGTATAAGAGTTTGAAAGGCGTTGTCTGATTTCAGAAGCCTTTTCCTGTAAATGCTGGGCAACATCTCGTACTATCCTTGACTGGTTAGTGTAAAAGCAGCGCTCTTCCCCTAAGAAGGTGCAGAGTCCTCCTTTCTCAGCAGTGAGGAGGTCTAGGCCTCAGCAGTTTTGGAGAGTCACTGCTGCCAAGGAGTCTATTTGGGATCGTAGAGTAAGGATAGATTTCGTTACTTCTTGCAAACTGTCTGAGAAACTCTTTGAGAGTGTGTAATAATAGGATAATGAAGTAGATAAACTGGTTATTCTAGTTCCTGTAGCAGTAGCCATTCCTAACCCTATAAGTAGGGATATTAGCTGTATGGCTCTGTGCGCTGATGCTGAGCGACTTGAGCTTTGAGGGGTACTGATAGGGTCTGATTTCCACAAGATTAGAAGTTAGGATAATATATGTTTACACTGTTAACTTTTAGCAAACTTTACTTTTGTTGAAAACCTTTGCTATTAATAAGACCTTGTTCAGTACATATTAACTTAGAATTGGTATAGATGGCTCCTTCCTGATTCTGTAAGTACTTTAAAGTTTGGTTGAGTGCAAACAGCTTGCAAGTTTGAGCAGAGCAATTATTAGGCAATTTTCCTAACTCTGCTTCTATAAGAGTTTCCTTATCATTTACTGAATACCTATTGTGTCTTTTTTCCTTAATCGCCTGGGAGGAACCATCTATCAGCCTGTCCTGAAGGGAGTTCCTCCTAGATCTGGTAGGACCTTTGTATGGTAATTAGTTAAGATTTAGATCCCCTGTTAGGAAACCTGCTGAGTTAAGGATTTTTGATAGGAAAGTTATGGGTTGTCAGTGGCCTCAGTACTTTCGGGCTATGCCCTTGTTTACATTGACAAGGTGGTATTGGAGTATTATAGGATTACAGAAAAGACCTTCAATTATCAATTATAGGTTTTAAATTTACCCTGGCTTTTAAAGGAATAGGGTACACTGTTTTTTCTTTACTACTTCTATCTCTCTTTCTCTTTGACTTCTTCTTGGTCTCTCTCTTTCTGACTCCCTCTTTGTCTGCCTCTTCCACTCTCTCTTTGACTTTTTGTGTCTCTCTTTCTCTGACTCCCTCTTTGTCTCCATCTCTTCCTCTCTCTGTCTCTTTGGCCTTCTATCTCTTTCTCTCTTTCCTTTTTGCTGGTCTTTCCCTGCCTCTGCCAGCTGTTTATGCTGCTGTTCTCCCCTCTCCTTTCCCTTTTGATGGCTTTGGCAGTGTAAGAGTGCCATCTCCTTGGATTTTTGTACTGCATGCAATAACTCCATGGTTTCCTTGTGGTATTTAATGGGGGTTCCCCCAGAGGTTAGGAACCCCCAGAGGTTAGGAACTCCCTTTCTCTCCATATTGCAGCATGGCCATGTGTAATGCCCAGACCCACAATAACCCAAAAGCAACCACCAGAGTCCAGAGACAAAGCCAAGCGGCAGGGATCGCTTTATTTCGAGTTCAAACTTGGTTCCCTCCAGCTAGGTATCAGATCCTAGGGAGAGACCCCGAGCTCGGTGTTCAGCTGTCTTTTATAGTCAGACACAAACGAGTTACAGCAAGTTACAGAGTCACTGGGGATTTTTACAGTTGTAGGTTTACAATTGGCTGACATTTAAAGTTAAACATTAGTCAGTTGTTCATTGGTTCCCGCCCTTTGACCAAACCACAAATGGCCGCTTGCCCTGCTAGAGACTTTCCAGATAACCTTGTTGTTTTAGCATTAAGGGGAGTTTCCTGACTTTTCTGACCTCTGATATTCAGTATTTTTCCACTCCTCACCATGTAGGATTAGATAAGCATACCTGGTATCTGTATGCACATTTATTCTTTTTCCCTTTCCCAGTTCTAAGGCTCAGGTAAGTGCCACTAGTTCTCCTAACTGGGTGCTGGTCCCTGGAGAAAGAGACTTTCAAGTATGGTTACATCACTAACTATGGCATAACCGCCCTTCGTATCCCATTCTCCACATTATTCCATCGGTATATAGGTGAAGGTCAGTATTAGCTAAGGGGACTTCTAAGAGATCATCTCAGGTGGTATAAGTCTGGACTATAATTTGTTGGCAGTCATGCTCAATTGGTTCCCCATCCTCTGGGAGAAAAGTGGCAGAGTTAAGGGACACGCACATACGTATTTGAAGCACTGATCCCTCAAGGAGTAGCACCTGGAATCTAAGTAGGCTATTGTCCAATAGCCATAAACTTCCTTTGGCACCTAGTATGCCATTTATGTCATGAGTAGTCCTGACAGTGAGATCCTTTCCTTGTATTATTTAGATAGCCTCTGACACTAAGTTGGCCACCACCGCAGTTACCTGTAAACAGTGAGGCCAGGCTTCTACTACTACATCAATTTCCTTGCTTCGGTATGCCACTGATTGTGGGTTGTCCCACAAGTCTGAGTAAGGACTCCAAGAGCTATCCTGGCTCTCTCTGCGACATATAGAGAGAAGTTCTGTCCTGTGGGAAGGCTTAAAGCTGGAGCTTGTATTAGGGCCTGCTTTAAGGTTTTGAAGGCTGTTTTCTGTCCCTGGTTCCCATTCTACTAGATGAGTATTTGCCCTCTGGGTCTCCTTGATTAGAGAGGTGCCTGGCTATCTCACTGTATCCAGGGATACGTCGTCAGCAAAAGCCGGTGATTCCAAGGAACCCCCGCAACTGTTCTAATGTCTTAGGGTGAGAATAAGCCAGTATAGGCTGTATTTGTTCCTTGCTGAGGGCCCTGGTTCCTCTGGCTAAGATTAGACTTAGATATTTGACCTGCTGTAGGCAAAGCTGGGCCTTCGACCTAGATGCCTTGTACCCTTGATTGGCTAGAAAGTTCAAGAGATCTAGAGTAGCCTGCTGGCATGAGACTTCCAAACTGGTAGGCAAAATAAATCATCCACATACTGAAGGACCAGAGTGGCTAGACTTGAGAAGTAGCCTAGATCTTGGGCCAGTGTCTGACCAAACAGGTGATGGTTATCTCTAAACCCTTGGGGCAAGACCATCCACATAAGTTGGGACATGGGGACATGTGGTCTGTGGGATCCTCAAAGGCAAAGAGAAACTGGGAGTCCGAGTGCAGGGGAATACAGAAGAAGGCATCCTTGAGGCCCAGAACAGTGAACCATTCTGCTTCCTTGGTATTTGAGAGAGTGGGGTATAGCAGTTGGGTACAACTGGATATAGAGGAATTACTGCCTCACTGATGAGTCTAAGATCTTGCTCTAGTCTCCACTGATTGTTCGGTTTTTGTGCTCCTAGAATTGCGGTGTTGCAGGGACTGCTGCATTTCCTTACTAAGCTTTGAGCTTTTAAATGTTCAACAATATCCTGGAATCCTTTATGAGCTTCAGGCCTTAAGGAATATTGCCTTTGATAAGGAAAAGTGGTGAGATCTTTTAGCCTTATTTGGACCGGGGTGGGGGTGCGGGGGCATTTTTTGCTTTCCAAATTGTCCTTCCAATGCCCAGACCTCAGGGTTCATTCCCTCCTTGAGTAGGGGACAACAAATGGGTAACTTCTTCCCCACATTCATGTAGATAATAGCTCCAGCTTTGGCTAATGTGTCCCTCCCTAATAAGGGTGTGGGACTTTCAGGCATGACAAGAAAGGCATGTGAAAAGAGCAAAGTCTCCCAATTATAACTGAGGAGGTGGGAGCAATACCTGGTTACAGGCTGTCCCAGGATTCCTCGGATGGCAACGGACCTTGAGGACAGTCGTCCAGGACAGGAGATTAACACTGAGAAGGCTGCGCCAGTGTTCAGGAGGAAGTCAATTTCCTGGTCCTCAATGGTTAAACATACCCAGGGCTCAGTGAGGGTGATGACATGAGCTGGCAGTTGCCCCAGGCACCCTCAGTCCTATTGTTGGACCATCTGGTTGGGGGCTTCTGGCCCAGAGAACCTTTGTCCTCTGGGGTAGTGCACCTTCCAGTGATCGCCTCAGCATGGTGGACGTGGGCGAAGGGGCAGATTATTTCTTGTTGGACAATCTTTTTTAAGGTGTCCTTGCAAACCACACTGGTAACAAGCCCTACCAGGTGATTGACCTGCTCCATTTTCTGTCCTCTCTGAGCCACCAAGGTTTGTTTGTCTGAGGGCCATGACTAAGGCCACGGCCTTTCTCTGATCTCGCGCTTTTCCTTTCCGGCCTGTTCCTCTTGGTCCCCATTATAGAACACCAAGGTTGCCCAGCTTAATAATGCCTCCAGACTTTGTTCAGGGCCCAGGGCTCGCTTTTGGAGCTTTCTCCTGATATCTGTGGCTGATTGGATAATAAATGTATCTTTTAGGATCAATTGACCCTCAAGGGAGTCAAGTGACAGGAGAGTATATTTTCTTTTTTTGAGACGGAGTCTCGCTCTGTCCCCCAGGCTGGAGAGCAGTGGTGCGATCTCGACTCACTGCAAGCTCCACCTCCCGGGTTCACGTCATTCTCCTGCCTTAGCCTCTTGAGTAGCTGGGACTACAGGCGCCCACAACAGTGCCCGGCTAATTTTTTGTATTTTTAGTAGAGATGGGGTTTCACTGTGGTCTTGATCTCAGGACCTTGTGATTTGCCCGCCTTGGCCTCCCAAAGTGCTGGGATTACAGGTGTGAGCCACCGCAATCCCACACACGGGAGTACAGTTTCAGACTCCAGTCCCCATGATCTGAGTCAAGGTCCCAGTGGGGATCCATACTGGGGAAGATTTGCTGACCGGTAGGGAATTTGTCCGTTTCTTTAGAGATACCTCTAGGTATCTCTAAACTCTTGGGCTGCAGCTAAAGCCACATTCTTTTCATTAAAGGCCAGGGTTTGATCTAACAACAGCATGACATCTCTCCAAGTGAGATTGAAGGTTTGCCCTAGACCCTGTAGGACATCTATGTACCCATCAGGATAATCTGAAAACTTCCCCAGGTCTGCCTTGATCTGCTTTAAATCAGAGAGGGAGAAAGGGACATGTACCCAGGTTGGGCCAAATTCCCCTCCCCCTACAGTTTGAAGGGGACATAACTGATAGCATGGGGGTTTTTGTGGTCCCTTGGAGATTTCTTTGCTTATTTACTTCTGGATGGGGGAGATTAGAGGAGGCTTATCATTAATAGGAAGGGGAGCTATAGGGAGGCTAGGATATGGGGGTAAGCTGGGAAGTCCTCCTGTGGGATGCAAATTGCAAGCTTTGCATAGTTGTGAATTCTCCTTCAATGAAAAAACCTGGACATAAGGTATTTCACTCCATTTGCCTTCCCTCTTACAGAAAAGGTCAAGCTGCAGGATAGTATTGTGACTTACACTTCCCTTAGGTGGCCATTTTTCCCCATCAGAGAGAGAATATTGGGGCCAAGCTGTAGTGCAGAAAAAAACGAGCCACCTCTTTTTCAGGGTTTGCGGGTCAAATTGGTTCCCAATGGCTTAGGATGCATTTCAAGGGTAAGCCTGTTGATGCCCAAGTGTTTCCCGTCTGAAAGACAAACTGCCCATGGTTTTGGTTTGTTTGTTTCTCCCCCTGCCCAAGAACCCACAATGGTCCCTGGACCCTGCTAATCAAAATAGTTGTGCTTGTCGACACCGCAGCAGAAACACCTCTTGCTCAAGAACCCACAATGGTCCCTGGATCCTGCTGATTGGAATAGTTGCGCTCAGTGACGCAGCAGCAGAAACACTAGTTTTCCTCCTAGACCACAAGGAGGACCAAGGAATGTCAGATTTAGTGGCCTTTACCAATGCTTTCTTGAGAACCTGTTAGAGTCCTAAGCATTCTCCTGTTAGTATTGGGACTTTACCTGTGTCCTATAAAGATGTTATGCCCCAAAAATGAAGTGGAGGGCCATACCCTGAGGGAGGGAAGGGATCTCCAGGGTTCCAACCTTGGAGTGACGCCTTTTGTCCTCGCTTATATGAATAGGAAGGATATCATTTCTGAAGCTCCCCATATCCTAGCTTCTGGAATAGCTTTTGTTAGGCCTGCTAGGCTGAGGAGGGATCCTAAAATTCCAGATAAGGTAGTCCCCAGCCCCGACAGGGCTTTGGGCAAAAATTATGTCTTTCTGATTAGTGGGCCCATGTGCCTAAAGAAGGTAACAGAGTCCTGAAGTTTATACTAGAAATCATTCTTATAGGAGAAACTAGAAAAGCACCAGAGACAGGGAGTGGTTTTTAGTAGCAGGACTAGCCTCGGAGAAGAGAGGCAAGAGGAAGTTTGTCAGACAGACGTTAAGACCCGGAGGCAAGAGTCAGGATAGACTTGTTAGAGAGCCCTTTCCCAGAAAGCCTGACACCCATGTCTTTAGTCTGGCAGCCGCACTAGTCCCTTGCAACTAACTGGCCAACAACTGCCTGGTATTTAGCGCCCGAATTCTAAGGAAAAATAGGACAGAATAGCAAGCGAAAGGGGTCCGATGGTACTCACTATTTGGCGATAGGCGGTAGTCCCTGGGTCGCCAAAATGTGACCAGAATTGGTGCCTTCGGTGGGTTCTTGGTCTCGCTGACTTCAAGAATGAAGCCGTGGACCCTCACAGTGAGTGTTACAGTTCTTAAAGATGGTGTGTCCAGAGTTTTTTCCTTCAGATGTTCAGATTTGTCCAGAGTTTCTTCCTTCCAGTGGGTTCGTGGTCTCGCTGACTTCAGGAGTGAAGCTGCAGACCTTTGCAATGAGTGCTACAGCTCTTAAAGGTGGCACGATTGGAGTTGTTTGTTCCTCCTGGTGGGTTCGTGGTCTCACTAACTTCAGGAATGAAGCCACAGACCTTCGCAGTGAGTGTTACAGCTCATAAAGGTAGTGTGAACCCAAAGAGTGAACGGCAGCAAGCTTTATTGTGAAGAGGGAAAAAACAAAGCTTCCACAGTATGGAAGTGGACCCAAGTGGGTTGCCCTTGCTGGCTCCGGTGGCCAGCTTTTATTCCCTTATTTGGCCCCACACATGTACTGCTGATTGGTCCATTTTACAGAGCACTGATTAGTCCATTTTACAGAGTGCTGATTGGTCCATTTTTACAGAGTGCTGATTGGTGTATTTACAAACCTTTAGCTAGACACAGAGTGCCGATTGGTGTGTTTACAATCCTTTAGCCGGACAGAAAAGTTCTCCAAGTCCCCACCAGACCCAGAAGCACAGCCAGCTTCACCTCTCACAAGGAGATACAAGACGAGAGAGAAACCTCATCCAGTTTTTTTTTTTTTCAGCGACCTGCAGCAAAGTTTGTAACTGACCAGTTTGCTGGGCCATCTTGAAAAGCAGGCTTACAGGTTTCCTAAGCCTGTGTTCTATCCTAAGTTACCCCCTCCATTATAGAACACAGAAAGACATACAAAGCACACTAGATTCACTACAGCTTAAGATTAGCCTCATGAATCCTTCATTCCATTAATCAAAACTTTACAGAGGAGATAAACGGTGATTTTTACTATTCATTCAACTGACTTGCACAGAGAAAGAGAGAGGACAGAAGTCTGACTGGTAAGAAATTCTTACCCTTTTGCCAGCATGCCAGGCTTCTGGATTCCTCAGAGATGCTGGAGGAATCTGTATATTTCAGTAGAATGGGCAGGGAAGGCCTCCTTAAGAAGGCAATGTTTGAGCAAAGATCTGAAGGAGACGAAGAAGCCATTTGGATATCTGGTGAAAGAGCTTTTCCAGGTATTTAACAAGTAATTCTTTTTTTTTTTTTTTTTTTTTTTTTTTTTTTTTTTGAGGCGGAGTCTCGCTCTGTCGCCGGACTGGAGTGCAGTGGCCGGATCTCAGCTCACTGCAAGCTCCGCCTCCCGGGTTCACGCCATTCTCCTGCCTCAGCCTCCCGAGTAGCTGGACTACAGGCGCCCGCCACCTGGCCCGGCTAGTTTTTTTGTATTTTTAGTAGAGACGGGGTTTCACTGTGTTAGCCAGGATGGTCTCGATCTCCTGACCTCGTGATCCACCCATCTCGGCCTCCCAAAGTGCTGGGATTACAGGCTTGAGCCACCGCACCCGGCCAACAAGTAATTTCTTAACTTGTTCTACGTTTTATTTTTTGTTTTTGAGACACGATATCTCTCACTCTGTCGCCCAAGCTGGAGTGCAGTGGCATGATCTCTGCTCACTGCAACTTCCACCTCTTAAGATTCCAGCGATTCTCCTGCCTCCAGCTCCTGAGGAGCTGGGATTACAGGTGCACACCACCACACCCAGCTAAGTTTTGTATTTTTAATAGAGACGGGGTTTCACATGTTAGCCAGGCTGGTTTCGAACTCATGAGCTCAAGTGATCCACCTGCTTAGGCCTCCAAAAGTGCTGGGATTACAGGCATGAGCCACAGCACCCGGCTAAGCTTTATGTGTGTGTATTCTTTAATCAAATATCTATTGTATATGACATTAACTGCAGGTATAAGGAGATAAGACAAAATTACGGAAGTTTATTGAGTGTCTGCCACGTACCAGGCACTGTGCTAAGTTTATGAATGAGGTTTGGCGTCTTCACTAAGATTTAGAACTTAATGCAAGAGGCAAGGTGTAGACATACACTTCCTGCAGTTGGAACGCAGCAATTCTTACGAGGAAGAAGAGTTGGTTTGAAGTTGCACCACCAGAAGTTTATATGCACCTGACCTACCTGAAGTCTATACCTCCCTTTCTAGATGAATTAATGTATAAAGGGTGCTCCCCACTCTAACAGAGGGGAAGCCAGCAAGTTAATGCCTGATCACACCGTTTATACAGCACTGTGGTTAACAATCTGTCTTCCCTAAGTAACTCATTTAACCTTCATAACAATAAGAAGCAGTTGTTCTAAGAAGCCTTTGTGTCTTTCTCTGAGATGGAGAAAGGCGCAGAAGGCTGAGTAGAATGACAAGGCAGTCATTATGGTAGAGTTGGACCTAAATTTAAGGTAACAGTCTTCAAGCACAGTGCATTTCACACCGCAATACAGCTGTTATGAACACTTGCTGAAATAAAACAGATTGATAGTCTCCTGACTCAGTCCTCTCTCACTGACACGACAGAGAGCTGGGTTGAGGTCGGGGCGGAATTAGAACCCCCCTTCCCCCCGCACCAGCTAAGACACATAAGGAACACGCCTTCCAGAAAGAGGCGGGGGAATTCTGGGTGTGCGCGGCCGTGGAGCGCGCGCATGCGCAGCAGCTCCCGCTGCTGAATACCTGAGAGGCTCACTGAGGTGGTCAGCTGTGCTCGGAGTGCAGCGGGGTTAGCATGGACGAGGGCGTGTTGCACCCTGAAGAGCCTCATCATCGGCGAGAGTGGGGTGGGCAAGTACAGGTGAGGCGGGCGCACGGGCCGTGATGAGGGTGGCTGGGCTCTTTCTGCCTACGTGGCCGCTGTTTCTTGGGCCGCGATGGGAACCTTTAACCGCTGCAAGCGTCCACGATGGCGGCGGGGCTGGGGTGGGCCCCGCTGGCGCCCTCCTCGGCCTCTGGGCCGCGCTCTCCTGCGGCTTCTGCTCCCCTCTCCCCACCCGCGCCTGCCTGGTTCCCGGCCTCTGCCAGGCCCAAGTTCTCTGGGTCGCTCCCCCTCCTGTGGCGCCGAGAAAACACCATTCCAAGGGCCGCCGCTCCGCCGGCCGGTTTGCTGCGCGGAGCTCAGGGCGTGGCGGGCTGGTTTGGGCCCGAATCTGGCCGGGGGGCGCCTCGCCTCGAGCAGCCCGGGGTTCAGGCTGCCTGTCACCCCGAGACCCAGAAGACGTAACTTTGCCACTTGAGGGTTTCTGTGGGGCCTTCTCTAAATACATAATGTCCTCGGGAAGTTTCGTGACGCCTTAGGTCCCATTCCTGGCCTGTTTCAACCCTCAAATATGTACGTGCAATAACAGATGATCATGTAAATAATTTTATTCATCCCTTTTACACACACACACAGAAATCATACTGGTTTGCTTACCCATAGTGTTTCATTATTCTATTCCTTGGTATGTGCAAATCCCTCTGACTACAGTAGACAGAGTACATTAAGTGAGGAGTACTGGAAAAATGTATTGTCAAACTTTAAAAATACAAAAAATTTCAGAATCTATTACATAGTAAGCTTCAAAACCCTGAAGTAGCTAAAAAATTGACTTTGTAATCTTATTTATTTATTTATACTTTAAGTTCTGGGATACATGTGCAGAACGTGCAGGTTACATAGGTATAAAACTTTGTAATTTTAAAAGTTACATGAGGAAAGCTTTCATTCTATTTTGTATAAGGATACCTCTATTTGTAAAATCTTACATGAATAACAATTTATTTGAAAGATATGTATCAGCCAGGCGCGGTGGCTCACACCTGTAGTCCCAGCACTTTGGGAGGCTGAGGCGGGTGGATCACTTGAGGTCAGGAGTTCGAGACCAGCCTGGCCAACATGGTGAAACCCTGTCTCTACTAAAAACACAAAAATTAACTGGGCGTGGTGACACACACCTGTAATCCCAGCTACTCAGGAGGCTGAGGAAGGAGAATCGCTTGAAACTGGGAGGCAGAGGTTGCGATGAGCTGAGATCTCGCCACAGCACTCCAGCCTGGGCAACAGAGCAAGACTCAGTCTCAAAAAAAAAAAAAAAAAAAAAAGATATGTGTATCAGAAGCTATAGCTAAAATATGAAACTGATTACAGCCCCTGGAGTGTAAATGTGGTTTAAGGATCAGGACGGCCTTGAACATAACCTACTCATAATCAGACGGCAAGAATGACTTCACCTGGAGAACTATGTTGCAAGACCTGGATGAAATCACAACCCTCTAGCAACATCCACCTAGATCCATGTCTTACCTTATACTCAACTCCACTGTCAATATTATTTTCCCCAAGAAAAAAATAAAAAATGAAAAGGCAACACTAATCTTTTGTCTCCATAGGATGTGGCAAAATGAAAAATAACAATTACACTTTATTTTCAAAGGTGGTCCGACTGCTTCAGCTGTGGACCACTTACAGTAAAGCGAAATTTTCCAGCAGTCACAAGATCCAGGAGTTCTTCCACAGCCGACTAATAAAAAAGTAAAAGAAACGACATTAAGCTGCGCCTTGCATAATGCTGGGATCATAGGCATAAGCTACCATACCCGGCTCTACTTTAAAAATTTTTTTTGTAGATGGGATTTCCCTATGTTGCCCAAGCTATTCTGAAACTCATGGGCTCATGCCATCCTCCAGCCTTGGCCTCTCAAGAGTGCTGGGATTACAGGCATGAGCCATGGCACTCAGCTGAGAGTCCCTTTTTAAAATAAGTTCTGTTGAATGGGTTTATCAGTCTCTCTAGTTCACTCCCCAGAAACAAATTGTATTTAGGCCTGATCTTTTTAAAACTTTTCCCTCAATGCGTAGGGGTGGATTATCAGTTGCTCACTGCAAAATTTTGACACTTTACCTCTTCCGTGAAAGGACTGCATTTAGTGAGAAAGTTGTCTTATTTGTCTGGCTAGATATACATTATTGTCCTATGTAATATGCTATGGAAAAGAACTTTAAACACGTAATCACCTTTCTGGATAAGAATAAATGACTCCACTAAAATAGAAGTCTATATTTAAAGTGAGTTAGTACAGAAACATTTGTCATGGATGTGATCTTAAAGGGTGGTTTTTACCAAGTTTGTTCTGTTTCTTTACAGAGCTGGAACTAGTGGAAGTGAAATACTGCTCATGTTGTTGGGGAATTATTGTACAATGAAGGATATCTTTAAGCCAAAGTAGTGGATTACTTTCTAGTTTATTTCTTGGCGTTGGAGTCCAAAGGGTATATGGTAGTAATCAGGAGATCAGGATTATGAAACTGGGGCTACTACTTGTGTGGCCTTGTGTGTGATACTTGAATGCTCTAGGCCTTCATTTCAAAAGTGAGGGGTTTGAAATAGAAACCTCTCAAACCCTATCTAGTGTTGAATGTATAAGACTCCAATTCTTTTTTTTTTTTTTTTTTTTGAGACGGAGTCTCGCTGTGTCGCCCAGGCTGAAGTGCAGTGGCGCGATCTTGGCTCACTGCAAGCTCCGCCTCGCGGGTTTACCCCATTCTCCTGCCTCAGCCTCCCGAGTAGCTGGGACTACAAGCACCTGCCATCTCACCCGGCTAGTTTTTTGTAGGTTTTAATAGAGACAGGGTTTCACCGTGTAGGCCAGGATGGTCTCGATCTCCTGACCTCATGATCCGCCCGTCTCGGCCTCCCAAAGTGCTGGGATTACAGGCTTGAGCCACTGCGCCCGGCCAAGACTCCAATTCTGTGGCTAGACCCAGTGAGGCAGAGGTAGCAGAGTGTATCAAGAACTGGAAAGGATTAGATAGGCCTATTACGTAAATTGCTGTCCCTCCTATTCTCCTAGCCTTGCCATTCATTTTGGTGAATTTCATTTGTAGATAAAGAAATACAGATTAGTTATAATCACACTGTTTGTTTTAAATTTGGTCTTATCTAAGTGCCATGGTGGTAGTTACTCCTTCCATCTCTACGTCTGCATGGAAAGCATTTTACTCCTTTAACTTTGAAATATGAAGGTGTAAATATACAATACTGTAAGAATGGTGCTTCTACCAGGTGCGGTGGCTCATTCTGTAATCCTAGCTACTCAGGAGGCTGAGGAAGGAGGATCACTTGAGGCCAGGAGTTCAAGACCAGCTTGGGCAACATAGCAAGGCCATGCCTCTAAAAAACTGAAAAATTAAAAAAATAATAGCCAGCCATGGTGATGCTAACCTGTCATGCCAGTTACTTGGGGGGCTAAGGTGGGAGGATTAGTGAGCTAAGATTGTACCACCACATTCCAGCCTGGGTGACAGAGTGAGACCCTGTCTCTTAAGAAACAAGGGTGCTTCTTAATCATTTTGAGATTGCCAGTTCTTTTCAAAATCTAATAGAGAAATGGACTCTCTGCCCCTTTCAAAGTCTAATAAATAGAGAAATGGACTCTGCCTAGAAAAATGCACACATAGAATTTAGAATACATTTTGGGCTACCAGGGTAGCCCTTGCTAAGATCTGATGTATACCCAGAGCCTGTATTAAAATTTGTTACTTCACACCATACCACCAATTTCCTGCCTCTCCTGACAAAGTACCGTTAATGACAATGGTGGTTGTAAGGATTAGCAACCGTGAGAGAAAAACCTCTGGCTTTTTGTCTGTACATTGTCATATGTTCAATAAATAATACCCAATATCATTATTACTTGTATTATTATTATTACAACTATTCTACAACGTTATGTTAACTTACGTTTTTGTAGTAATCTTTTCTGTGGTGACCACATATCTTTTCTATTTTTAAATTATGGGTAACTGAGTATTGGGAGAGAAGAAAATTTTTATAGGTTTCATTTTAGAGTCTTAGTGCTGTCACCTAACTTATGTTTGGAGTAAGTAAATATAGTTAAGATGTTAAATAGAGAATTCTAGAATTTAACCCTCCTGTTATACTTTGATTCTGTGGTGCTCGTTTTATGGTAAACACAAGAAAACCAAGTAAGGTAGAGTTAATCCTTCAAATATAATTAATGACACTGGGTTTGGAAACTACCAGGAAGCCATTATGTTTTGCGAAATACTCTGTGGACAAAACATATCGGTAGCAGCAGTAATCACAACCTTATGAATATTACAATCTAATTAGAAATTAGAATATTAGAAATATTCATAAGATTTTTCTATAATTTTAGACATCTGATGACTGTTTCTTTGATATTATTAATAAAAACAGATCAACAGAACAGACTGTAGAAGTTAACGAGGGAAGATTGAATGATTTTAAAATTTAGGGCTTTAACGTTAGCTTTTATTTTTGAGGAGCTTCTAATTGACACTTCTGCTTCATAGTAAGTAAAATAATTCTGGAAGATGGAAAATCTTAGAGTACCCTTCTAATCTGGTGTCTTTTGCTTTTATTCTTCCTTTCTAGTTTCTTACCATTTCCTAAGTTTAGTCCTTTGTTCTCTCCCGCCATAACCATGGGCAGTTGACTTCTGTTGAGTGTTCTTCCATTTTTTGTTGGCATTAACTTTTCAAAACAAAGAGTACTTCTTGTCATAACTTTCTTTAAAAGCCTTCAATAGCTTCCAGTTGCCTACTTGTTTTTATAAACCCTACTTGGTGTTTGCCTGAGTATACCTACTCTGTCCTGTGATCTTTTTTTTACCTTTTTACTGTGTCTTTTCTTCCCACTTAGGCAGTAGCCATACTGCATGTTACAGAATGCTAGGCTTTGATATCTTTCTGTTTGTGCTTGAATTTAAAGTGGATTACACGTCAGATTTTTTGAGTTACTTTGTTTCATTCCAAGAAACTTTATTTTTCCCTTTTCATCCATGTCAATTAAAGTATGACATGTTGCTAGTATCATTTTCTCAGGACATCAGAACAGTTAAAAAGAACAACAAAAAAACCCCACCTTTTGAACTTGGGGGATTGTATAGGAGAGTATGGGGAATATATTTAATAGTAAACTACTTTGCTCTTGGCAGTTTTTTTTTTTTTTTTGAGACAGAGTCTCGCTCTGTCTTCTAGGCTGCAGAGCAGTGGCACGATCTCGGCTCACTGCAGCCTCCACCTCCCGGGTCCACGCCATTCTCCTGGCTCAGCCTTCCGAGTAGCTGAGACTACAGGCGCCCGCCACCACGCCTGGCTAATTTTTTTGTATGTTTAGTAGAGATGGGGTTTCACCATGTTCGCCAGGATGGTCTTGATCTCCTGACCTTGTGATCCACCCACCTCGGCCTCCCAAAGTGCTGGGATTACCGGCGTGAGCCACCACGCCTGGCTGCTCTTGGCAGTTTTTAAATTGCCTTTCTAGTAATTTAATTCTTCTCTGTATGCCTGCTCTGAGGCAGTATTCCTGGGAGCGGGCCTCCATCAGTTATTTTTATTTGCATTTAATAAATTGTGATGAGATATAATAATCATGAACACACTTATCATATGATTAGAAAGAAAAATTCTAATTCCTAACCTGTCTTTTTAGTATCTCTTTCAGCCTGCTCTTGAGGTTCACAGATGATACCTTTGATCCAGAACTTGCAGCAACAATAGGTAAGCCTGTGTTTAAAAATTCAATAGAAATGTCTAATATTTTGTTGCTTTTGGGCTTTTTTATCTAAATTCTTCTACCTTCCTCTTACCACCCCACCACCTCCATGTCTGTTGACATTTTGTCCTTCAAGATTTAACTTTGGTATCATTAAATCTCTGAGGCCTTTCTAGATCTTACCAAGAGAAAATAATTTCCTTTTCTGTTGTCTCATGAGACTTTATCAAAACTACTGATATTATGGTTATCTGTACACACATTTCTTTCCTGTATTATGGATTGTCTTTTATTTTGCAATGTACAACAGTTATTTGAGTACTTACTGTATGCCATGCACTATTACTAAGAGGTGGGGTTATAATATTGAATAACATAAAATTGGTGTCTGTCTTCATGTACCTAACAGTAGAGTACGTTAATTTTGTATGTTCAGCTTTTGCTACAGTGTTTGACATGTATTCTGATCTTTGCATATGTATTGATATTAGTTATTAAGGACTGTTAGGAGCAATGATACTTAAATGCCTTTTAAATATAAAATTTAGATGGTCTGAAAGTGGTTAGTCACACTAACTTATAAGAGTATATGAGAAGATAGAGGTAAGTATTTTGGTATCATGTGTTTAGACCGTAGACAAGAATGTAAAGGAATGAAAAGACCGCTTGGAATAGTTGAAAGGTAGCTGAGCTGAGTCAGAGCTAGGTAATAGTCTTGGCTTTGCCTTGAATTAGGTGTAATCTCGACTTACTAACCTCATCTGTAAATTGGGAGGTTGTGGGGACACAATACTTTTTTTTCCCCGAGCTTTGAAATTTGATGATCTGATGAGATTATAGTGAAGATGATCTTAGCAGTATTATTAGGGAAAACTAATAGTTTATCTTAACTGCCTTTATTTGTTTACCTTTATTGTATGTCTGAAAAAATATGAGTTTTTTCACTCATATTTGTAAAAATAGGAGAAATAATTCTTGTGTATCCTACTAAATTACTCCATCCAAATGTTAATATTTGTCACATTTGCTTTATCATTCTCTACATACACACACAGTATTCTTTTAAAAAAATGCATTGGCTGTTTTTCTGATTTCTTTTTTAAAATGAATTATTTGAGAGTAGGCTTGCAGACGTGATGTCTTTAATGTCTACATGCTTTGTATATTTCTTAAGTCAACATGGATACAACTCTATTGTCTTTGCACAGATTTTATCAGTTGTCCCATTAATGTCCTATATAGCAAAAGAAAAATAATTGTTTGGGGTTCAGGATCATACATTAATTTAGTTATTTCTCTTCAGTCTCTTTTTTTTTTTTTTTTTGAGTTGGAGTCTTGCCCTGTCGCTCAGGCTGGAGTGCAATGGCACGATCTCGGCTCACTGCGACCTCTGCCTCCCAGGTTCAAGTGATTCTCCTGCCTCAGCCTCCCAAGTAGCTGGGATTACAGGCGCATGACACTGCGCCTGGCTAATTTTTGTATTTTTAGTAGAGACTGGATGTCACCATGTTGGCCATGCTGGTCTCAAACTCTTGACCTCAGGTGATTCACCTGCCTCAGCCTCCCAAAGTGCTGGGATTATAGGCATGAGCCACTGCTCCTGGCCAGTCTTCAGTTTCTTTTAATCTGAACGGTTCTTCAGTCTTTATCTTTCCAGGGCCTTGATATTTTTGAAGAGTAAATAATTATTTTGTAGAATGCCCTTTATAATTTACATATATATCCAGAGTGTCCTTATGGTTGGATTCAGGTTATGTGCTTTTGGCAGGAATTCCACAGAAGGGTTTCTCAAGCACAATGTCGGGAGGCATATGGTGTCTGTTTGTCCCATTTACTGGTGGTGGGACTTTGGTTACTATTGGGTGATATATGCCAACTTTTTCCTCTGTGTGATATATGCCAACTTTTTCCTCTGTGAAGTTATTATATTTCCCTTGTAATGAATATGTTTGTTTTGGAGAGATACATTGAAACTATATTAGATGTACTCCTTTTCATCGTATTTTTTGTCCTCTTATTTTAGCATCCATTGATACTTCTTGCCTGTGACAAGCAAAAAGGACAATGTATGATCCTGCCATTCTAACTGTGGTGGTTATCAAATGATGATATTTTCAAATGCGATCACTCTGTCTACTTATCTTTTTTGGAATTCTGTAAGGCAGAGCTCTTTTGTTTTATTTTTAAATTTGAGACAGTCTCACCCTGTCACTCAGGTTGGAGTGCAGTGGCATCATCTAGGCTCACTGCAGCCTCCACCTCCCAGGTTCAAGCAGTTCGCCCACCTCAGCCTCCGGGGTAGCTAGGACTACAGACGTGCTACCACTAATTTTTGTATTTTCAGTAGAGTGGGGTTTCACCATGCTGGCCAGGCTGGTCTCGAACTCCTGGCTTCAAGTCATCTGCCCACCCTGACGTCCCAAAGTGCTGGGATTACAGGCGTGAGCCACTGCGCCCAGCCAAGAGCTCCTTTTTGTTTTTTCTTTTTTTGCAAATTCAGATTTTGTATATTCAGGAGTTTTATTTAAACTTTGAATCTGAAAGAAACTTTAGGAGGAACTCATAGATTTGTGGGAAGAAGCAAATCTACATTATTTTCTCTCTTCTAAAATCACAATCCATGTATTTTGATCTTTTACTGAATTTTAACATATTGTTTTGTCACTAACATAAAGTATTTCAATAGTGTTTGTAACTCACACACAAATACTGGAAATAAAAGTTATTTACCTGAGTACATTTTTGTGGCAGGCAGTCCACTTTACATCGCTTTCCAGACAACTGGAATTTGAGACAGCGTCTATGACAGCGATCCCTTTGTTTTCACCTGGCATATGTTCTCATCAGACTGCTTGCAGTCACATCATGCTTCAGGTAAAAAGCTTTTATGAGTTTTTAAATCTCTTACTTTGTGAAAAATATTTTATTGTGGTAAAATATGTATGACATAAAATATGCTATTATAACCACTCTTAAATGTATAATTTGGTGGCATTAATTATATCCATACTGTCATGCAGCCATCACAACTGTCTGTTCCCAAGTATTTTTCATCACTCCAAACAGGAACTCTGTTATCTTTCTGCAGTAACTCCCCATCACCACCAGCCCCGCATTGCCAGTTGACCTTTAATCTCCTTTGTCTCTGTGAACTTTCCTATTCTAAAGATTTCATATAAGTGGAACTATATGTTTGTCTTTTTGTGACTGGCTCATTTCACTAGGCATAATGTTTTCAAGGTTCATCCTTGTAGCATGTATCAGAACTTCATTCCTTTTTATGGCTGAATAATACTGAGTCCTCCAACTCTGTTCTTCTTTTTCAAGATTATTTTGGTCATCTGAGACTCCTTGCAATTTTAGGGATTGGCTTCTCTATTTCTGGGGGGAGAAATGATTCTCAGAATTTTGATGGGATTGTGTTGAATCTATAGGTTGTTTTGAATAGGACTGGTATTTTAGCAATATTGAGTCTGCTAACCCAGGAACTAAGGATCTTTCCATCTACCTAGGTCTTTTTACGTTTCTTTTACCAATGTTTGGTAGTATTCAGCATGCAGGTCTTTCACTTCCTTGGTTAAATTTATTCCTAAGCATTTTATTTGTTTAGCGCTATTTAAATGGAATTGCCTTCTTAATTTGCTTTTTAGATTGTTCATTGCACATGTACAGAAAAACAACTAATTTTTGTGTGTTGATCTTGTATCCTGAAGCTGTGCTGAATTTATTAACTCTAGTAGTTTCCTTCTGGATTCACATGGATGTACTTCCAGCTACTCGGGAGACTGGGACAGAAGGATCATTTGATCCAAGGAGTTTGAGGCCAGCCTGGAAAACACAGCAAGACACCTACAGGTGTGTGCCACCACATCTGGCTAATTTTTGTATTTTTAGTAGAGATGGGGTTTCACCAGTTTGCCCAAGCTGATCTCGAACTCCTGGGCTCAAGCACTCTACCTGCCTGAGCCTGCCAAAGTGCTGGAATTACAGGCATGAGCCACTGTGCCCAACCTAAAACTGTGATATCTTGTTCTCATTAATAGCTGTAGAAATTATAACTTTTGGCTGGGTGTGGTGGCTCACTCCTATAATCCCAGCACTTTGGGAGGTCGAGGTGGGCAGATCACCTGAGGTCAGGAGTTTGAAACCAGCCTGGCCAACATGGTGAAACCCTGTCTCTGCTAAAAATACAAAAAACCAGGTGCGCTGGTACACATCTGTAATCCCAGCTACTCGGGAGGCTGAGGTGTGAGAATCACTTGAACCTGGAAGGTGGAGGTTGCAGTGAGCTGAGATTGCACCACTGCACTCTAGCCTGAGCAACAGAGCAAGACTCTGTTTAAAAAAAAAAAAGAAAAGAAAAGAAAAAATATTATAACTTTTTGTAAATTTTTATTAGGCTGGTGTCTTTTACTGTTTCAGTTGCATAAATATCATTTGAGGTGGGCCTGGTCTTCAAAGGCTCTTTCCAGCAGGTGTCTCTTTCACCAGGCTTATTTATAAGTCTTTATTTTTTTTTTTACAGTAAAAGAAAGTCTATAATATATCAACTGTGCAAGGGAATACAACAGTAAACTTACAAGTCTCTTTCTAGCTATCTAATTTAGTAATTCAACAGGACAAAATAAAGACATGTTTAGACAACAGCTTTATCTCTTTGTGCTGCCTCCTGGTTAATTTCCTTGGTTTTATCTTTAAGTGTATTAATTCTTTCCAGCTGTATTCAGTCTGCTGCTCAGTATGACCAACAGGCCTTAGATTCTCTGTGTGTGTAATTTTACTTCTAGAAGTTCTGTTTGGTTCTATTGCAAATCTATTTCTTGATTTCTACTTTATACTTTTATGTCCTTAATTTGTTTAATTATGCTTATTATATTCTTGTTCAGATAGATCAAATCTGGTTGCTCACATTTTCTCTTCTCTCTCATTGATCATATGTTTTATTATTTGGGATTATGAGCTCATCTTGAGTGAGAATCTGCAATGATTTGATTTAGGCATTTATCTTCCAGCTCTGTTCTGTATTTGCTTCTTCCAGAAATGTAGGAATCACATGAACCTGTCCATCCACAGATGAAGTGGTAAAGAAACTGCCATATTAGATACATGATGGTGTACTCTTCAGCCATAAAGCTTCAGGAAACCCTGTCATCAGCAACCACGTGGAGGAACCTGTCCATCCACAGATGAAGGGATCAGGAAACTCTGGTATATATACTGAAGGGAAATGCTTTTTGGCTACCAAAATAATGAAATTACGTCGTTTGGAGCAACACAGAAGAACCTGTCCATCCACAAATGAAGACATCAAGAAACTCTAGTATGTACACAAGGCAAAACACTTCAGCCATCAAAATCACTGACATTATGTCACTTGGAGCAACCCAGTTGACCCGCCAAGGCTGCCTCTTCCTCCACAGGCAGATGAACGCTGTGGCTGCTGCCCCGGGTGGGGACGTGCCCTGACACTGCCAACACCACTGCTCCTCTATTTATAAGTCTTAATAGGGTTGCTGACCCAGCTATAGCTGAACAGCTGACATGTACGTCACGCTAAGCCGGGTGCTTCATATGTATCTAACTTGAAAAATGCTGAGCTAGTTACCTTAACACCGTTAACTTTTACTTAAAAGTTTGTTTTTCTTTTTTAATCCCAGCGAGCTCCAAACAAGTTTTAGGAGGCTCCCCAAAGCCAGCAAAGACTTTAACTAAAAGTAGAATTTCAAAGTACTGTAATTGGATTAGAAACCAAACCCCAAAATTAAATGTGAAGATTAGTGTCCATACTGAACCGGCCCATCTGGTGGACACAGGATTTGTGTTATCGACCACAATGTTACCCAGGATTCATGATTTCTGGAATTTGTCAGTGTTAAGAAAATTGGATTGAGTACCAAATACAGCAGAGCAAACCCAGCTTTGAGGCAAGGACCCTATAAAGTAGTCATGCAGTACTTTTGTTAGGGTTCTGGGCGCAAATCTTCCTCATCCCTCCCACCTTCTCCTGGCCTGCCTGTAAACCCAAACCACCAGGCACCTCAATTTTCTTCAAGGTCAGGCTGTTCTTAATGTTACTAAATTGATCAAGGAAATGGGTGAGCCACTGCTTGCTCTGCACATAGTCCTCAGGGTGCTCAGGGTTCAGGCAGTACAGCAGCTGCATGGTTTTGGCCTGCAGTAGTAACTGGCCCATTCCTAGGCTGTCCCCAAAGATGTGTCCTCTAAAGAAGCTGGTCAGGTAGAGGGGGTGTCCACCATGGTTGTAGATGGGGAAGGAGATGCTGCTCAGGTCGAGCGTTTTGTTCACCTGCCAGGTGTACAGGAGCGGGTTGGGGACACCACGCAGAGCATCTTGTACCTGGCCCACACCTACTGGTACTGGTACATTTCCCTGCGCCACACATGGATCCTGCACTGTACTGTCCAGTCAACTGACTTCAGCAAAGATGTCTGGGTCCAGCAGTGAGTTGCTGTGGAAGGCCACCAGAATGGAGGTGATATCAGCCTCGGTGCTCTTCCTGGAGGTGGAGAAGTGGTCGGAGTCTTCTGTGGTGAAATGGCCCTGCACCAAAGTGGGAGACATTCAGAATCAAGGTGAAATTGGCCTCAGTGCTGGTCCTGGAGGCGGAGAAGCGGTCAGAGTCCTTGGTGGTGAAGTGGCCCTGCATGAAACATCACTCCCCCTTGGCCAGTGAAAGAAGAAAATAAAGCTGGCCACTTGCATTTCCATTTCAGTTTATAGAATACATGTTTTGGAAATAGTGTCTTCTAGATCTGTCTTTTTCTTTTCTGATTTAACTTATTAGTAAAGCTAAGTTTTATCTCTTTATAGTGTTGCTTTTGTTTCAAAAGCTTCTATGAGATTTGTTTACTGTGTGTGGCTATATGGCAGACAGTTTGTTCAAGTGGCCTGCCTCCTCTTTCTCACATTGACCCCTTCAGGAGGAGTTTTTCAAGGGTAATGAGTCTTCTCTCTGAGATGAGAATAGTAGCCAGAATTAAGAAGATAAAGTGCATTGTGGAATTAAATCCTGATTCCAGTGGAAACTCAGTTTATGGCCTTAGACAAATGTTTACACTTCTGATCCTCAGTTTTCTCTCAAAGAACTTCTGCTCATATCCAGTTCCTATTAAGTGGAAGTACTCTAACCTGATATTACTAATATTCGGTTAGATTTTATCCTAATTTTAGGTGTTAGAATATATCCTAATGTTACTAGTTCTTCACTGTTACTAAAGTGCATGTTAGATTTCTTCAATGATTTTTTTTAATTGGCATGGTTGATACAAAGCATCCTTCTATCCAAATACTGTGCTCAGTCGCCTAAGTGATAGTTTAGAACCATACTATCTCTCTGGAAAGAGTGCTGGGGCTCCTGGCTACACACTTTTGACTAGAGGGGAAAATACTCCTCTTGTATTTATGATGGTTTTTCTTTCTACTTGATTAAGAAGAAAGCACAAAAAGGTGCTTATTGAAGCATTGTCAATTTGGGAACAAGATTCTCAGGAATGAAAAATTTGTGACTGTTCTCAGCATGAAAGGGAGAGAGAAGATTACCTGATCATTATGTGCTTATTTGAAAGTCACTTTCCTCCCATGTCTCAGCATCTCACTTTTTAGAATGCACATTGAATGCCTGGGATCTCTTTGTTTTAGAACAGACAAAGTTGCGTTGTTTTTTTGTTTTTTTTTTTGAGACGGAATTTCACTCTTGTTGCCCAGGCTGGAGTGCAATAGCACGATCTTGGCTCACCGCAACCTCTGCCTCCCAGGTTCAAGCAATTCTTCTGCCTCAGCCTCCGTAGTAGCTGGGATTATAGGCATGTGCCACCACACCCGGCTAATTTTGTATTTTTAGTAGAGACAGGGTTTCTCCATGTTGGTCAGGCTGGTCTCGAACTCCCGACCTCAGGTGATCCACCTGCCTCGGCCTCCCAAAGTGCTGGGATTACAGGCATGAGCCACCGCGCCTGGCCTTGCATTGTTAAAAGAATATTTCCGGGGAAAAGGCTCAGTGCTCAACAGTTACTCTATAAAGAGATTTGAAAAGAAAGTCAGGGGAAGGTAAGGAAGGCAACATGGCTACCAATCTTGTGGGTTCTACTAGTGTTATTTCATGAAAAATGTCACTAACCTTTTTATAGGAGAGAATAAGTCTGAGAATCAACTGGCATCTAAACTCCATTTCTTGTTTTGTCACCGCTTCCCTGATTGACTATGGAAAATGCGTTTAGTCTTTTGATACCTTGGTTTCAACAACTATCACATGACTTAAGAACTTTTATGCATGGACTTTGTAATAATTATCTATTTCTGCTTACAAATTACTTCAAAACTTAAATTGTTGTTTGAAACAACAAACACTATCTCACAGTTTCTGTGGGTCAGGAATCCAGATATGGCTTATTGGGTAACTGCCTCCAAGTCTTACTAGGCTGTAATACAGTTATTGGCTGGAGCTGCTGTTTCATCTGAAGGTTCAATTGAGAGAGGATCCACTTCTAAGCTCATTCACATGGTTGCTGGCGCAATTCAGTTCCTCCCAGCTATTGGATTAAGGGTCTCTGTTCCCTACTGAGTGTTGGTCACTGAATTTCCCTCAGTTCTTTGCCATATGGGGGTCCATAGAATAGCTCACTACATGGCAACTGGCTTCTATCAAAGTGAGCAATAAAGAAGTAAGCAAGAGAGGTTTGCAAGACAGAAGCTACTACATCTTTATAATCTAATCTTAGAAGTAGCGTCACATCCCTTCTGCCGTATTCTGTTCATTAGAAGCAAATCTGTGGGTCTAGCCATACTCCATTGCAGGGATCACACAAGGGTGTGAATACAGGCATGGATTGTTGGGGCTCATTTTAAAGGTTGTCTCCCATAGAGTTAGCTACCAATCTGAGGGGCCACAGGGAATCATGCATCTGGCCAGAACACAGGGATTTCATCCTTTAAGCAGGACAACATTCATTCAAAAACACGTATGTATGTGTGTGTATATATATATATGTATGTATGTGTATATATATATGTGTGTGTATATATATGTGTATATATATGTTTAGATGTTTCTCTCTAATCAAAGAGAGAAGCAAGGCCTGTCCCTGAGGAGCTCCCTTTCTCAGATCCACCCTGAACTGCCTAAGTTAACTCCATGGACCTTGACTAGGTGAACTGAGGAGTCCAAGCCTAGAGTTGGGTCCTGAGTTTAATCCTGGTTCTGTCTTAGCCCTATGACCTTAGGCCGCCTCTCTTCGGCTTGGTTTTCTTTGCAGCAGAAAGTGTCAGGTTAGATCCCAACAGTGGTTCTCAAATTGGAGTGCCTGTGAAAACCACCTGGGGTCATTAAAAAAATTCCTCATGCCTGGCACACTCCTGAGAAATTAAATCCGAAGAGCTGAGGGTGAGATTCAGGCAACAGGACTTCTTACAGCTCCCCAAGTGATTTCATTGTTCAGCCAAGGTTGATAACTACTCATTTAGAAGATTGATAATCCTAACTCTGGTACATGAGAATCATCTGAGGAGCTTTAAAAACAAATACAGAAGCCAGAGTCTTAGGACCATTAAAATAGAAATCCGGCCGGGCGCGGTGGCTCAAGCCTGTAATCCCAGCACTTTGGGAGGCCGAGACGGGTGGATCACGAGGTCAGGAGATCGAGACCATCCTGGCTAACAGGGTGAAACCCTGTCTCTACTAAAAAATACAAAAAACTAGCCGGGCGACGTGGCGGGCGCCTGTAGTCCCAGCTACTTGGGAGGCTGAGGTAGGAGAATTGGCGTAAACCCAGGAGGCGGGGCTTGCAGTGAGCTGAGATCCGGCCATTGCACTCCAGCCTCGGCGGCAGAGCGAGACTCCGTCTCAAAAAATAAATAAATAAATAAAATAGAAATCCTTGGGGACTGGTCGCAGACATGGTGTCTTTCAAAGCTCCCCATATGATTCTAATGTGTAGCCAGATTTGTGGACCCTCAGGTTTAATGATCAAGAATCCTCCTTGATCTAAGGTTCTAAGCTTGTATGAATGCACTTGTAGAGCTGTAAGCACATGTACCACCTTCCAGTGCTCTCTGACTCTGAAGAAGGAGATGATTATTCCCACCCCCAACATCCATCTTCTCTGGGTTTGCAATCCCCTATGTACAATCCCTAAAAATGGCACCCTAGACTTGACCTCAGTCTCATCGTGACACAGCATGCCGTGTTCTTAATCTTTTTGGTTACAGAGACCCTTTTAGAAATTTCATGAAAACTGTAAGTCATCTCATAAGGAGGATCTTACATGCACATCAAATTGAGCATGCAATTTTCATGGATCCCTAAACTCCTGATACAAAGTTAATTCTATTTCACTATAATATAAAAAAAACTTACATAATCCAGAAAAGCAGAATTTGCAACATAGTAGAAATAGACCAGAGCAAGAGTTCTAATCCTGGTTCCACAACTCACCAGTCAACATTTAGGAGTCACTGAATCACTTGATGCCTCAGTTTACTCATATGCCCAATTAAGAATTATACAGTCATGCACCACATAATGTTTTGGTCAACTACAGATCACATATGATGATGATGGTTTCATAAGATAATACTGTGTTTTTACTGTACCTTTGTTGCCATGTTTAGATATACAAATACATTGTGTTACTATTGCCTGTGGTATTCTGTATAATAACCTGCTGTATGGATCTATAGCCTAAGAGCAATAGGCTATACCATACAGCTAGGCGTGTCGCAGGCTCTACCACCTTGGTTTGTATAAGTACACTCTGTGATGTTCGCACATGATGAAATTGCCTATGACACTGCTCAGAATGTGTCTCCATCATTAAGTGATACATGACTACCTACTCTATCTTGCCTATTCCAGAAACAAAGTGAAATTTATAATATAAAATTGGTTTGATCAATTTATAAGCATTACATTGTCGTTGAAAGTAGGAGAACTAGACCAGGAGGCCCTGGTGTGGCCCTGGAGTAGGTTAAACTGTTTGTGCATGTGTCTTCCTTACCTTCCATTCTCATAAAGAATTGCCACATTCCCCACATACACCCTGGCCAAACTGTCTTTGGGACTGCAGCACCAAGGTGTGTTTTTGTTTGTTAACTTAGTCTGAGTGCCTGTGTTGACCAAGAGGCTTTGAGAATAAAGGTACATAAAAGTCTTAGAGCCTGGATGAGTCTGGGGAGAAGAGATAGCATGCTGTGTCCTTGAATTTGGAGTGTGATTTGCACTCTGCCCTTGCTCCCATGAACTCACCATGCACCAGTTCCAGTCCTTGGTGGGGAAAGGCTGAAACTGGAACCAGGGGTCTGAGAAGCAATCTCCCAGACTTCACAGTAGCTGCCAGGTTGGCCACACGGTTGGCAGAAACCATCCTACTGGTTAAGTGGTTTGGAGCAAGAGGGAGCATAGCCTGGATTGCTTTAGGCCAGCAGTTCGAGACCAGCCTGGGCAATACACGAGACCTGTCTCTACTTTTTTAAAAAATAAAAAGTATTAAGAAATATGAGGAGAAAGGAATCCTATTTCATAGTTAACCAACTGACTGGAGTTGCAGTGCTCTCAGTTATCAATGGAGATTGTACTGCATGTGCTATCTTCAGATTTGACGGTCATCCCAGTACAAGAACTGAAGCTGTTCAACTAATTTAGCTGAAGTGATAACAGCTCTGAGGCAAGAAGAGTGTAAATCTAGGTTACTGGATCAAGGGATAGGTTATTATATTAGGGCTCTCCAGAGGGAAAGAACCAACAGGATATGTGTATATATAAAATGGGGTTTATTAGAGAGAATTGGCTCACATGATTACAAGGTGAAGTCCCACGATAGGCCATCTGCAGGCTGGGTAGAGAGAAAAGCTGGTAGTGGCTCAGTTCAAGTCTGAAAGCCTCAAAACCAGGGAAACTGACCGTGTAGCCCAAGAGCCCCCTGTAAGCCACTGGGGCAAGTCCCAGAGTCCAAAGGCCAAAGAACCTGGAGTCTGATGTACAAGGGCAGGAGGAGTGGCAGCAAGCAGCCAGCCTGGGAAGAAGAAAGAGCCAGAATACTCAGCAGGCTGCTTACCCCACCTTCTTCCACCTGCTTTGTTCTAGCCTCGCTGGCAGCCGATTGGATGGTGCCCACCCATATTGATGGTGGGTTTTCCTTTCCCAGTCCACCCACTCAAATGTCAGTCTCCTCTGGCAACTCCCTCACAGACACACCCAGAAACAATACCAGCTATTTAGGCATCGCTCAATGTCATGAACATACAAAAAGGAAAGTTTTTGTGATACTCTGGGAGACTCAGGGTAGGGAGCGGTTCAGTGATATTTTGGGATAGTGAAAGGTCTGTTCAGTTTCTGTGTTCCATGGGAGTGGTTCTGAGCGGTTTGATTTAGTCAAACTGTATTTTAAAAGTCTCATACCCAAGTCATTCTCTATCCTCATCCACACCTCCCACATACAAGCCATGCATACGTCTATACGTGTCATATGGATATATTTTGTTATTTTATTTATCATTTTGGAAGAATATATTAACAGTATCTCTTTTCATCTTAATGTATTTTGTATTCATATATGTAAATTACCATTGGTAATTTTGGCTAAGAAAGCATACTTTTGAGGACTGATATATACATTCTTTTAATGATAATGGGAATCTATTAAGAAAACAAATGCATCTATCTAGTCATATCTAGTCATGTTTAGAGGACTTGCCTGCACCATTTATCCCAGCAATTATGAGTAGTCCATGGGATCATGTTAAAAATCTGATTTCCTCTTAATTCTTTTTTTTTTTTTTTTTTTTTTTTTTTTTTTTTGAGACGGAGTCTCGCTCTGTCGCCCAGGCTGGAGTGCAGTGGCCGGATCTCAGCTCACTGCAAGCTCCGCCTCCCGGGTTTACGCCATTCTCCTGCCTCAGCCTCCCGAGTAGCTGGGACTACAGGCGCCCGCCACCACGCCCGGCTAGTTTTTTGTATTTTTTAGTAGAGACGGGGTTTCACTGTGTTAGCCAGGATGGTCTCGATCTCCTGACCTCGTGATCCGCCCGTCTCGGCCTCCCAAAGTGCTGGGATTACAGGCTTGAGCCACCGCGCCCGGCCTCCTCTTAATTCTATCTGGAAGAAACTCTCCAAAATTTGTGAGATATGAATGGTACGGCCTCCAGTCTCCAGCATTTTTGTAAGCTTGTCTCCTTTTTGCTCAATTTCTTTGGTCTATTCTGCAGTTCCCAGGAGGGGGAACCCATGTGTCCATGTCACCATTTTAATGAAAATCCTCCCTTTTAATATGCACTGAACTCAGTTCTTGAAAGCCAGGTCATGCATTTTCTAGAACTGTGAAAATTGCTTGGTGCTTTTCCATGGTTAGCAATCGCTTAGCATTAATACTTTAATAGTAATTGTGTTTCCATGTGGGTAGATGCAGCATTTTAACGAAATCTCCAGATTATAAGGAAAGTGCATCTAAAGTCCAGGGAAAATATATTTAACAATATTTTAAAGGAGAAAGGAAGAGATTTTGTTTGCCTTGCAAAATTTTAGTCGTTTAAGAGTGACCTTATTAAAATAACCACAAGATGGCATCCGTTTTCTATTTTTAAAGAAATATGGTAAATTGGACTGAGGATTTCTTGTGTCTTTCATCTTTGCATGTTCCAAGTCCTAGTTATAGCTGCCTCTTGAGTTTATCATTCATGAGCCATAAAGTTAGTAGCAGCTGGATCACATTTAAAGTCAATAGATGGAGTAACCAATTTTGGAATTCCATTCCTTGGACCACATCCACGTTAAGGAGAGAATAGCTCAGCTGCTCTCCTAAGCATTTTAGATGAAAAGTCAGAGTTAGGGGGTTATACAACGGAGCAAGTCTAATCCCAGGCCTTCTTGCTGCCCTATCTATATTTCTCTCTCTCCCTCCCTTCATTCATTCCTTCCTTCCTTCCTCCCTCCTTTCCTTCCCTTCCTTCCCTCCCTCCCTCCTTCTCTCCCTCTCTCCTTCTTTCTTTCTTTCTCTCTTTCTCTCTCTCTTTCTTTCTTTCTCTTTCTTATCTTTCTCCCTTTCCCTCTCTCTCCTTCCTTTCTTCCTTCTTTCACAGGGTTGTACTCTGTCATAGAAGCGGAGTGCCGTGGCATGATCATGACTCATTGCAGCCTCCAACTCCTGAGCTGAGCTCAAGTGATCCTCCTGCCTCAGCCTTCCAAGTAGCTGGGACTAAAGGTGCATTCCACTATGCCTGGCTATCTTTAAAAAAAAAAAAAGTTTTTTAGAGATGTGGTCATGCCATGTGGTTCACGCAGGTCTCAAACTCCTGGACTCAAGCGATCCTGCCACCCTGACCTCCCAAAATGCTGTTATTACAGACCCCAGCCACTGTGCCCAGCCTGAGGGTATTTCTTTATTACACATCAGCAGATTTTTTTTTTTTTACCTCCTTAAAGCACAGTAACTAAATGTCTACAATTACTCAACAAATCAGTCACTACAAAGTACTAAGTTCTATAGTAAAACATGTATGTGTTTCAGGATCAGCTTTAATCTACTCTCCTGATTCTAGATGAACTATTCTGATTATTTTATTTCAGTAATTCAGATATCCAGATTACTAATGCTTGTGTGGGTCTAGTAGGTCAATTGAAAAAGACTACCATTCGTTACTCTCTTTTCGGTTTTTCTGTATCATTCTATAGAAGGAATTCAGCTTTTAGGAAATTAAATCAGGCCAAATGTTCTAGGAGCTCCTCTGCTATCTTTGAGTTACTGTGCAGCCCTTTCCTATTTGTTTCCGAGCTCTAGACTCTGCTATGCGTACAGCTGTGACATGGCCTAGAAGTGACAGATTATTTTAAAGTAGGATGATTTCTAAAGCTACTGAATTTTCTTGGTTATATTTTATTTTTATTTATGATTTTATTATATTATTGTCAGAAATGATTTATTTAATGTCAGTTCTTTGGAATTTGTTGAGATATCTTTTCTGGTCTAATATATGTAAATCTCTATATGTACTTGAAAATATTTATTCTTTTGTGTACAAGATCCTTTCTCCATAAATGTGCTACACATTTCTATATCTTTTATCTGCTTTCCTATCAATTTCTGAATGAGAGAGATATAAAATCTTTTACCATAATTGTGAATTTGTTAATTTATCCTTGTAATTCTGTTTGTTTCCATTATATTCTAGGATATTTTGCTTATGATCTTCTTGGAAATTTCTCCTTTTCTCAGTATCAAATGTCTCTATTTACCTCATTAAATATTTCGTGCTTAAAAATATCACTAAATCAGCACGATTTATTACTTTTGGTGTCTTTTTCTATGTCTGTATTTGTAAGCATTTGGTATTGGTTTTACGTATGTATCTTATTTAAAAAAATTTTTTAAAACACCTAATTTTAAAGTTTGTTTCCTAATCGGTGTTTTACACCCATTTGAACTTTTTGAGACAGGGTTTTGCTGTTGTTCAGGCTGGAGTGCAGTGGTACTATCATAGCTTACTGCAGCCTTGACCTCTCGGGCTCAAACAATCTTCCCACCTCAGCTTCCCCTGTAGCTGGAACTACAGATGTAAAATTTATTTTTTGTTCTGGTAGAGACAGGATCTCACTATCTTGCCCAGGCTGGTCTTAAACTCTGGCTCAAGTGATCCCCCTACCTTGGCTTCCCAAAGTGCTGGGATTACAGGCCTGGGCCACTGCGCCCAGCCTATGATTTATTTTTGGAATTATTTCTATTATCCTGTTTTGTGTTGTCTACTATGACTTTATCCCTACCTGCTTTTTCTGTTGTTATTCTTTGCCCCTTTTGCTGGATTAGGGTGGTTTTCTTTATTTCTGTGATTTGCTTTAAAAGTTACTCTTGAATTTTTAACATATATGTCAGCTTCATATTTCTCTAACAAATTCTAAAGTTACTTACTAAATTCTATTCTAAAATGAACAAAAATATTTATAATATTTTTAATTTTTGCTGAAACACCCAACTTCCATGTTACTGTTATATAGAATTTTAATTCCACTTTGATTTTGAAACAGTAGATGAAAGTTACTGTGTTTATTATTTTCAGTGTTGATACTTAATTTAGTTCAGCAATATGTTTTTGAATTTATTTGCTCACCATTGCATTTCTCTCCCTCCTTGAATCAGTTTTGTTCCTGGTGCCCATTCTTCAGTAGTTTCTTTGCAAATGTCAGTGAGGTGTAAACTGTTGGCTTTTTTTTTAAATGTCTGGATATGTGTTTAATTATCTTTTCTTTCTTCAATGGTAGTTTATTATGTGTAGAAGTTTAGGTTTAGAGTTCTTTACTTTGGGTACATTGAAGATATTTCCCCATGATCTTTTAGCATTCATTTTTGCTTATTTTTGTGAGTGCTCTGCTATCCACATGATAGCCATTTCTTTAGAGTTAATCCGTCATTTAAATTTTTAAATTTTGAACTTTTGTGGATACATAGTAGGTGTACATATTTATGGAGTACATGAGATATTTTCATACAGGCATATAATGTATAATAACTGTATGAGGGTAAATGGGTTATCTATCACCTCAAGCATTTATCCTTTCTTTGTGTTACAAACAATCCAATTATGCTCTTTTAGTTATTTAAAAATGTATAATAAATTGTAGGCACCCTGTTTTGCTGTCAAATACTAGATCTTATTTATTCTACATAATTATATTTTTGTACCCATTAACCATCCCCAGTCCTGCCCCCCACCCCTACTACTCTTTCTAGCCTCTGGTAATCATAATTCTACCCTTTATCTCTATGAATTCAATTGTTTTAACGTTTAGGTCTCACAAATATGTGAGAACATGTGAAGTTTGTCTTTCTGTGCCTGGCTTATTTCACTTAACATAATATCCTCCAGTTCCATCCATGTTGTTGCAAATGACAGGATCTCATTCTTTTTTATGGCCGAATGGTACTCCATTTTGTATATGCACTGCATTTTCTTTATCCATTCAACTGTTGATGGAGTCTTAGGTTAATTCCAAATCTTGGCTATTGTGAGTAGAGCTTCGGTAAACATGCAAGTGCATATATCTCTTCAACATATCAATTTCCTTTCTTTTGTGTATATGCCCAGCAGTGGGATTTCTGAATCATATGGTAACTCTATTTTTCGGTTTTTGAGGAACTTCCAACTGTTCTGCATAGTACTAATTTACATTCCCACCAACAGTGTACAAGGATTCCCTTTTCTCCACAGCCTTGCCAGCATTTGTTATTACCTGTCTTTTGGATGTATGCCCTTTTAACTAAGGTGAGATGATATATCAGTGTAGTTTTGATTTACATTTCTCTGATGATTGATGATATTGAGAACCTTTTTATAAATCTGTTTGCCATTTGTATGTCTTCTTTTGAGGAATGTCTCTTGAGATCTTTTGCCGATTTTCTAATCAGATTATTAGATTTTTCTAATTAAGTTGATTGAGCTCCTTATATATTCTTGTTATTAGTCCCATGTAAGATGGATAGTTTGCAAATATTTGTTCCCATTTTTTGGGTTGCCTCTTCTCTTTGTTTCCATTGCCATGCAGAAGCTTTTTAACTTGATGTGATCCCATCTGTCCATTTTTGCTTTGGTTGCTTGTGATTATGGGGTATTACTCAAGAAATCTTTGCTCAGTCCAATGTCCTGAAGAGTTTCTGCAAAGTTTTCTTTTAATGGTTTCATAGTTTGAGGTCTTAGATTTATGTCTTTAATCTGTTTTGATTTGATTTTTGTATCTGGCAAGAGATGGGGGTTTAGTTTCATTTTTCTGAATATGGATATCCAGTTTCCAAAGCACTATTTATTGAAGAAACTGTCCTTTCCCCAGTATATGTTCTTGGCATCTTTGTCGAAAATGAGTTTACTGTAGATGTATAGATTTGTTTCTGGGTTCTTTATTCTGTTCTATTCGTTTATGTGCCTGCTTTTATACCAGTACTATGCTGTTTTGGCTACAATAGCTCTCTTTAATTGAATTTGAAGTCAGGTAATATGATTCCTCCAGTTGTTGTTGTTGTTGTTGTTGTTGTTTATATTTGTCTCCCCCCCTCCTCCAGGATAGCTTTGGCTATTCTGAGTCTTCTGTGGTTCCATATATGTTTTAAGATGGTTTTCTCCATTTCTGTGAAGAATGTAATTAGTTATTTTGATATGGATTGCACTGACTCTGTAGATTGCTTTGGGTAGTATGGACAGTTTAACAATATTTTTCTTCCAATCCACGAACATGGACTATCCATTTTTTTGTGTCCTCTTTGATTTATCTAATTCCCTTGGCCAGGAAAGAGTTAGGTGCTGGAGGCAAGTGGTAGGAAAGAAAGAACTTTATTGACCAACAGGTCAGGGTTCTTGGGCGAGGTTCACTGGTCCTCTAAGTGGGGCCAGGGAAGTCACGCTGGCACTCTCGGTCGAGGTTCCTCGGTCCACCAGCAATGGGGCCGGGGAAGTTCACGCTGGCGCCTGCCCGCGGCAACTTCGGCAACTTTTATGTTCTGGGCTTGGAAATGGGAGGGCAGTGGGTGGGATAAGGATGTACCAGGGGCGTCTCCGTAGGCGTGGCCGGGTAAGTTTCGGTTTCCTCAAATTGACGTCACGCGTCGCGCCTGCTCAGTTGGTCTGCTTTTTTCCAGGGCGCGGGCTGCATTTTCCCGCGGACGGGTAAGTTGGATGATGAAGAACCTGGAAGTAGTAGGGGCTGCGTCTTTTCTGTTCACCTTCCTCCATCTTGTCCTTTTCCCCTTCACCCAGACACTCTTCAATTTTTTCATTAATGTTTTATAGTTTTCATTGTAGAGATCTTTCACTTTTTTGGTTAATTCCTAGGCATTTTATTCATAGCTATTATAAATGGGATTACTTTTTATTTTACTTCTTTTTCGGATTGTTTGTTGTTGGCATATAGAAATGCTACTGCTTTTTGCATGTTGATGTTATATCCCGCAACTTTACTGAATTTGTTTGTCAGTTCTAATAGCTTTTTGGTAGAATTTTTAGGTTTTTCCAAGTATAAGATTATATCATCTACAAAGATAATTTGACTTCCTCCTTTCCAATTTGGATGTCCTTTATTTATTTCTCTTGTCTGATTACTCTACCTGGAACTTCAAGTAATCTGTCCTTTTTTAAATGAAGGTTTTTACGATTTTTCTCTGTGTTCCAGATGCTCTGATGTTTCACTGTGACCTTTCAATTTTTAATTTTTAACTAATGTATTAAGTTGAGCCTACAAGTTCAAGGCTGCAGTGAGCTATGACTGCACTACTGCATTCCGGCCTGGGAAACACAGCAAGATCCTGTCTCTTAAAAAAAAGAAAAGTATTTGTCTATGCTTCCCTAAAAATCGCTTCAAAACGCTTGAATTTTCTGTGTGATGGGAATGGTTTTGTTATACTAATTAGATGACTCACCGTGAGCCATTAGATAGCTTCAGGATGGAATTGCCCTCCAAAAAGACCAAGAATAGGATTGGAGGGTTAGAACTTTTAGCCACTTGACCTCTAGGGAGGCGAAGTTTGGAGACTGAGTTCAGTTATATGACCAATGATTTAATCAATCATGCCTAAGTTACAAAACTCCAATAAAAACTCTGCTTATGGAGACTTGGGGGAGCTGCCTGGCTAGCGAATACATCAATGTGCTGAGAGGGTGTCATAGCCTGACTCTATGGGGAGAGGCATGGAAGCTCTTGTCCTGGACTCTCCTAGACTTTGCCCTGTGTGTATCCTTTAAAATAAAACTGTAATAATAAATATAGCACTTTCTTGAGTTGAGTCATTCTAGGAAGTTATCAAACCTAAGGAGATAGTGATAACTCTGAATTTGAAGCCAGTTTGTCAGAAATGTGAGGGGCTGGGGACCCTACTTGTAACTGAATTTTAAAACCTGCAGAGTTTGATGCTAACTCTGCATGGTTTGTGTCAGAATTGAATTGTAGTTCACTCCTATCTTAGTCCATTTTATGCTATTATAACAATACCACAGACTGAGCAATTTATAGTCAACACAAATTTATTGGTTCATGGGTCTGGTGGCTGGGAAGTCCAAGATATATACCTTGCACATAAACTGTTATTTCAATAGTTTTACATTCAGGAGGCCTAATTACTTTTAAATTATACAACATTTCTTACATAAATTCTCTTTTATAACTTTTTTTTTCACGACTTTTACAGACACTTCTTTGACATGCCTCAACTTTCTGATGTTGCAAACATCTCTTTCTTTAAACAATCAGTTAATTTATTTTAGGATAAGAATTTACCACATAACATTCCTTTTTACATAAATTCCCTCCCCCCCTTTTTTCCCTCAAACATGATAACCATTCTTTTCGAAAGCAAAATTCCTTCATGTCTGTGGACTAGACTGTCTAAGGCCACAAGATTAGAAGTTAGGATAATACATGTTACACTGTTAACTTTTAGCGAACTTTACTTTTGTTGAAAACCTTGTAAGTTTGGGATTTCAATTATTCTTTGCTGTTAATAAGACCTTGTTCAGTCCATATTAACTTAGAATTGGTATAAATGGCTCTTTCCTGATTATGTAAGTACTTTAAGGTTTGGCTGAGTGCAAACAGCTGGCAAGTTTGAGCAGACCAATTATTAGGCAATTTTCCTGACTCTGCTTCTACAAGAGTTTCCTTATCACTTACTGAATACCCATTGTGTCTTTTTCCCTCAATCACCCGGGAGACACCATCTATAGTCCTGTCCTGAAGGGAGTTCCTCCTAGGTCTGGTTGGACCTTGGTATGGTAATTAAGATTTAGATACCCTGTTAGGAAACCTGCTGGGTTAAGGGAATTTTCAGTAGTTAATGTTAAATCATCTTTTTCTAACAGAATAGCCTTATACTTTAAGGTTCTTGAGTCAGTAAGCTACCTTTTTGCTTTTTTTTTTTTTTTTTTTCCACTTAGGATAGTTCTGACCTGATGAGATGTGCACACAATGAGGTTTCCTCTAGAAGTTATTTTTCTACTTTCTTCTGTTAGCAAAGCAGTTGCTGCTACAGATTGAATGCATTTGGGCCATTCACGGGTTACTGTGTTAAGGATTTTTGATTAGGAAGGCTACGGGTTGTCAGTGGCCTCAGTGATTTCAGGCTACGCCCTAGTTTACACTGACAACAAGGTGGCACTGGAGTGTTATAGGGTCATGGAGAAGACCTTCAATTATCAATTACAGGTTTTAAATTTACCCTGGCTTTTAAAGGAATAGGGTATACTGTTTTCTCTTTACTACTTCTATCTCTCTCTTTCTCTCTTTCTTTCTCTCTTTGACTTTCTCTCTCTCTCTCTTTGATTCCCTCTTTGTCTCTCTGTCTCTTCCTCTCTCTCTGCTTCTCTCTGTCTCTCTCTCTCTCTTTGACTCCTCTTTGTCTCTCTGTCTCTTCCTCTCTCTCTCTCTCTCTGCTTCTCTCTGTCTCTCTCTCTCTCTTGACTCCTCTTTGTCTCTCTGTCTCTTCCTCTCTCTCTCTCTCTGCCTCTCTTTCTTTCTCTCTCTTTCCTCTCTCTCTCTCCCCTCTCTCTCTCTTCTCTCTCTCTCTCTCTCTCTGTCTCTTCTCTTTCACCCTCTCCCTCTCTCTCTTTCCTCTCTGCTGGTCTTTCCCTGCCTCTGCCAGCTGCTTGTGCTGCTGTTCTCCCCTCTCCTTCCCCTTCCCCTAGAGGAGGGACTGGTGGGAGAGGAGCTACTCTTTCTTCCTCCAAGAAGAAAGGAAAGGGGGATTCTGAATATTTTTCCTGCTACCAGAGGTCTGTGTGAGGTTCAACCCCCTCCATGGGGATTTCTCACCTTTTTTTGAGGTTCAGCCCCCCCATGGGGATTTCTCACCTCTTTCTGAGGTTCAACGCCCCCAGACCCCACCATGAGGATTTCTCACTTCTTTTTAACCTCCAAGACATCCCGACTAAGGAATGCTTCACCACCCCCCACGGCTTTCTTTCCCTAGTCCAGACTAAGGAATGCTTTACCACCCCTGTGATTTCTCTCTCCTTGGTATGTCCTAATCAAGGAATGCTTTACCAACCCATGGCTTTTTCCTTAGTCCCGACCACCAAGGAAATACTTTACCAGCTCCTGCGGCTTCTCTTTCCTTGGTCTGCGCACAGAGTCATCGCTGCAGTATGTGAGGATCCATTAAGGTAGGTTGCTGGCCGGTTTCTTTCCACGTTGCTGAGAACTCGGGTTATTCCTGGCACTGAGTGACGCCATCCCAAGTGGACAGGGTGGCCTCCTCAGGCGAGAGAACCAGAGACCGCCCCTGGAGGAGAACGTAATCATGGGTGAGCCCCCAAATTGTTATAAATAAAGTTTCGGTGCGGCAAAAGAAATAGCATTCGAATATAAAATTTTCTTTTTAATTCTCAGCAAGGCAAGTTACTTCTATAGAAGGGTGTACCCTTACAGATGGAGCAATGGTGAGCACACACTTGGACAGGGGAGGGGAAGGGGTTCTTATCCCTGAGCACGTGGCCCCTGCTGCGTGTCCTTCCCCTATTGACTAGGGTTAGACTGCGCTGGCTAAACTAATTCCGATTGGCTAATTTAAAGAGCCTGAGAGGGTGGTGAGTGGTTTGGCAGGAAAAATGGTTATGACAGAGCAGGTAATCGGAATGAGTCAGGGTGGAGTAGGTAATCGGAATGAGTGAGGGTGGAGCAGGTAATAGAATGAGTCAGGGTGGAGTAGGTAATCGGAATGAGTGAGGGTGGAGCAGGTAATGGGAATGAGTCAGGGTGGAGCAGGTAATCAAAAAAGGTGACTTTACAAGGAAGTTAAATTTAAAAGTAGAAGGCAAAGAATTGAACATACTGACACTGATTCTTTGAAAAGAAATTTAGAAATCATATCCAACAAGTCTGTTAGATTGGAGTGCTAAAAAATGGGTCCCATGTGACATGCATGGTGGTGTGGATTTGTAGTACTAGCTACTCAGGAGGCTGAGGCCAGAGGATTGCCTGAGCCTGGGAGTTTGGGGCTGTAGTGGGCTATTATTATGCCACTGCACTCCAGCCTGGGTGAGACCCCATCTCTTACACACACACACACACACACACACACACACAGACATGTGATTTATATGATCTTATGATATATTCATATATAAGATATATAAGATATAATCATATCTTATATATGATTATAAGCCTTATATGATAAAAAGCTTAAAAACTGGAACTATAAAGAGCAAAACATGAATTTTCTCTTTGCCCTGGACCACTCTTCTTTCAATTTTCTCTCTGTTCCTGCATTTTCCTATTTTCACACTGTTCCTCAGTAGTAACCATTGTTAGCTATTTAGTGTGAATCCTTCCCAAACTCTGTCAGTATAGCCACACACACACACAAACACACACACACACACACACACATGCACCCACAGTGCATCTGGATCACAATATATTTATATATATTAACATATATGATTGTGATTGTCAGTTTTATACATCAACTTGGCTAGGATACAGTTTCCATTGTTCAATCAACAGACATTTTTGTAGATGTGATTAAAATCTATATTCTGTTGACTTTGAGTAAGGGAGATTATCCTAGATAATCTTGATGGGCCTGAATCAATCATTTGAAAGTTTTTAAGGGCAGAGCTGAGTCTTCCCTGAAGAAAAATGATTTCTGCCTGTAGATAGCAGCATCAATTCATGCGTGACAGTTCCAGACTTCTCTCCCTGATGGCCTGCCCTTTGGTTCTCAGACTACCTAGCCAGCCTGACAATTGCATATACATATCCCTTGCCATAAGTCTCTTAATATGTGTTTCCTACTGGTTTTGTTTCTTTAGTTGAACTATGATTAACAAAACCATGTCACACAAAAAAGGATATAGCATAGCTCCTCTAATCATTCTGTTATTGGTGGATATTTGTATTTCCCAATTTAAAAAATGGTGGTAAATACACATAACATAAAATTTACAGTCTCAACCATTTCTAAGTGTACTGTCCGGTGGCATAATGTTGTACAACCATCACAACCATCCATCTCCAGACCACTCATCTTGCAAAACAGAAACCTTGTATCTCTTAAACCACTGCCTATTCCTCCCTGCCCCCAGCCCCCATCTAACCATCATTCTCCTGTCTATCTCCATGATTTTGACTACTCTAAATAAGTATCTCAGATAAATGGAATCATACAGTATTTGTCTTTTTGTGATTGGCTTATTTCATCTATCATGATATCCTCAAGGTTCATCCGTGTTTTAGCCTATGTCAGAATTTCCTTCCTTTATAAGGCTGAATGCATTCTATTGTACCACATTTTGCATATCCCTCAAACATTGACAGACACTTGAGTTGCCTCCATGTTTTAGCTGTTGTGAGTAATGCTGCTATAAACATGGATATATAAAGCTCATGGCTTTCACAAGACCCCACTGCCCATCCTTGACTTAAGGGTTTGGTCAGGGGAGAGTAAAGTAGATTCTTTGGTGCGTATTCTGCTGGTACTGTTAAAGGAAGAGCTGCATGATGTAAGCCCTATTTTTTCTTAACATATTCATTGTATGGAATTTGTATGTACAGTAAGAATTGAAATAAGCCAGGGCTTATATGCTTTAATGGAACTGAAAGAATCTCAGTCAAGAAAGGCTGCTAGGTTACTTGCATAGGTGTTGCTTTAGTCTGTGGGGCCAGTGGCTCTTTTGGTGACATACCATGTAGCAGCTGGAAAACATTAATGACCATTTTCTGTACCTGTCAAAAATGTTTTGTAATTATTACTTGAATTATATGTACGTACATACATGATTTTATATATGTATGTGTGTATACACACACACACATATTTATATTGTAGTAAATCACAGTTGTGGACCCCCAAAATCTGAGACAGGTCTCAGTTAAATTGGAAAGTTTATTTTGCCGGGGTTGAGAATGCACACCTGTGACACAGTCTCACGAGGTCCTAATGACATGTGCCCAAGGTGGTCAGAGCTTATTTGATTTTACACATTTTAGGGAGACATGAGGCATCAATCAACATAGGTAAGATGAACGTTGGTTTGGTCTGCAAGGGCGGGACAACTCGAAGTGGGGAGGGGGTTTCCAGGTCACAGGTAGATAAGAGACAAATGATTGCATTCTTTTGAGTTTCTGGTGAGCCTCTCCAAGGCAGGCAATCAGATATGCGTTTATCTCAGTGATCAGAGGGGTGACTTTGAATAGAATGGGAGGCAGGTTTGCCTTAAGCAGTTCCCAGCTTGACTTTTCCCTTTAGCTTAGTGATTTGGGGGCCAAGAGATTTTCCTTTCACATAGTAAAGAAAATATTCATAATAAAGTGACCTATTAGTATGAAATGAAGTAGACTTTAAAACTAAAATAAATATGAGTTGGATCTTGAGCTGAGTAGCAAATTTAAATTAAAAGCCATACAGAAATAAGTAGCAGCAATTTGATTTTGCTTTCTTTAATTGTCACACAACAGTTTTATATATTTTAGTATCTAAAAAGCACAGGATATGTCTTAGACTTCACAGGTCACTTCTGAGAGCTGGTGACAATTTATCATAAACACAAACGATGAACCAATAAGAATATTCTGAAATATTTGTCTGGTTATATTGTTGCAGCTAAGCTGTAAGATCTCCTTTTTTGACAGTTGTGTTTAGTATGAAAATAGTCTTTGTCATATTTTCAGGACTTTAAAAAATTTGTGAATTACTGTTGACATTTTTTAACATCAGAGCTAAATAGATTTTTCTTTTTTACATAAAACTGAGGAGGTTACAGAATAGAGTTTAGATGGTTTATTCCTGTTGATTGGGATCTATTATTCCTTCTTTACTTCTCTACTTTTCCCCCCTCTTTATTTTTAACAAAGAAAGTTCTGGAACACTGGTGGCTTTATTTTTGTCTATTTTTACGCCATGGCTAATAGAGTATGCTTCTTGGTTTGCTAAATGTACTTTCTTTTGACTCTTCAGTAGAAATACCTGTCTTGAGTCTATAACCTGTTGATGTAAAAAACAAACAAACCAACCCCAAACTCTGTAAAATATTTTGAAGAGGTTTATTCTAAGCCAATATGAGTGACCATGGCCCAGGGAACAATCTTGAGAGCTTCTGAGAAAGAGTGCCTCAAGCAGTTGGGTTACAGTTTGGTTTTATACATTTTAGGGAGATGGGAATTGCAGGTAAAATACTAAATTAAGACATGGAGGGCCGGGCGCGGTGGCTCAAGCCTGTAATCCCAGCACTTTGGGAGGCCGAGACGGGCGGATCACGAGGTCAGGAGATCGAGACCATCCTGGCTAACACAGTGAAACCCCGTCTCTACTAAAAAAATACAAAAAACTAGCCGGCCGAGGTGGTGGGCGCCTGTAGTCCCAGCTACTTGGGAGGCTGAGGCAGGAGAATGGCATAAACCTGGGAGGCGGAGCTTGCAGTGAGCTGAGATCCGGTCACTGCACTCCAGCCTGGGCGACAGAGCGAGACTCCGTCTCAAAAAAAAAAAAAAAAAAAAAAAGGCCGGGCGCGGTGGCTCAAGCCTGTAATCCCAGCACTTTGGGAGGCCGAGACGGGCGGATCACGAGGTCAGGAGATCGAGACCATCCTGGCGAACACTGTGAAACCCCGTCTCTACTAAAAAAATACAAAAAACTAGCCGGGCGAGGTGGCAGGCGTCTGTAGTCCCAGCTACTCGGGAGGCTGAGGCAGGAGAATGGCGTGAACCCGGGAGGCGGAGCTTGCAGTGAGCTGAGATCCGGCCACTGCACTCCAGCCCCGGCGACAGAGCAAGACTCCGTCTCAAAAAAAAAAAGACATGGAAAGTGTATATTCATTCAGCCTAAAGAGGTGGGATATCTTGAAGTGGGCAGTGAGATGGGGGTGAGGTGGGGTGGGATTACAGGTCCTAGGTAGATTCAAAGATTTTCTGGTTGGCAATTGGTTGAAAAAGTTAAGCTTTGTCTAAAGATTTGAAGTCAGTAGAAAAAATGCTTGAGTTAAGATAAGGTAGCTTATGGAGACCAAAGATCTTGTTTTGAAGATAAAGTCTCATAGGTAGCAACCTTCAGATAGAATAGATGGTAAATGTCTTTTGTTCAGATCTTAAAATATATCAGACTCTTAGTTAATCTCTCCTAGATCCAGGAAAGGCTTGGAAAGGGAAGGCCTGGCTGCATTCATGGAGATTCAATACAGATGCAAATTTCCCCCACAAAAGACGGCTTTGCAGAGCAATTTCAAAATATGTCAAATAAATATTTTGGAGTAAAATACTCTGATTTCTCTCAGGGTCTGCCATTTATCATGCAGTGCTATACCAGAGTCAGGTTGGAATTTGGTATCTTACTGCCACAAATAGTCTGCCTTTTCAGTCTTGAGATCTCTATTTTAATGTTGAGGATGGTCAGTTCTGCCTAAACTCCAAAAGGGAGGGGACATAATCAGGTATGTCCAAACTCTCTTCCTGTTATGGCAGGAATTCAATCTTTCAGATTTCTTTGGGGTCTTCTTGGCCAAGAAGGGATCTATTTTGTCAGTTGGGGGGAGCTTAGGAATTTATTTTTGGTTTACAAACCTATTAAACTTTCAGTGGCCATCAGAGAAATGTCCTCATCCTCATGGCTATCTTCTTATAATGTTTACAGTACCACCAGATGATTCATTTACTTAAAGTACTTAGAACTCTCTCAGATAAAAGTGAAAGGAAATCTTTTTTAAATAAAAGCACTTAGAAAGAAATTGATTAAATATATCAATTTAATCTTACAAAACAACTTAGCTTCTGGAAGGTCTGGGGTATAGCTGGGCCTCCGGAACACTTGGAACCAAGCCTTAAGTTCCCTCAAGATTCTCATGGTTTATCCATTTTTCTGCCTGCCCTGGCTTCCTTCTCTTTGAAAACAGAGGAATTTTCCTCCAAAAGTCTGCTAGTAGACCTGAGTTTGAATTATAAGAGTTTCTTGATTCCAGGTCAAAATTCTAGGAAAAGGACACTGATTGGCTTAGCATGGGCCATGTGCTTACTTATAGGCCAATTAAGTAATACAAGGAAATGAATACAATAGTAACAATATCTTGGCTCCAGTGACAACACTTGAAGGTCAGTCAGTTGTATCCTGGAAGTAGGTCATAGTGTTGCAGAATATTGCTCCTTAGTTCAGCTAAAACCGGGTTCTTGTCACACAACCAGGAAAATTTAGGCATGCACACACATTGAAGGGTGAGTAGAATAGGATTTTATTGGGTAGAAAGAGAGAAAAAAAAAATCAGCAAAGCGAAATGGAGTCCTGCTAACAGGTCCCCCATCTCACAGATTGAATCCCAGGCCACCACACAGGAACTGAAGAGGCCAGGCTCTTCCCACTGCCTGTGGCAACCCCCACTTCCCCCAGTGCACATGTGGGCAGGCTCAGACAAGGTCCTGGGCAGGTTCCCTCATCTGCATAAAAGTGTCTAATGTATAAACACTTGTGGGGCAGGTCGGATATTCTCCAGGGACCCTGTATTAGTCAGGGTTCTCTAGAGAGACAGAACTAATGGAATATATATATATATAGTTTACTAAGTATTAACTCACATGATCACAAGGTTGTACAATAGGCCATCTGCAGGCTGAAGAGCAAGGAGAGCCAGTCCACGTTCCAAAACTGAAGAATTCGGAGTCCTGTGTTTGAGGGCAGGAAGCATCTCGTGTGGGAGGAAGATGTAGGCTGAGAGGTCAGGCCAGTCTCTCTTTTCACAATTTTCTGCCTGCTTATATTCAGGTCACACTGGCAGCTGATTAGATGGTACCCACCCAGATTAAGGATAGGTCTGCCTTTCCTAGCCCACTGACTCAAATGTTAATCTCCTTTGGGAGCACCCTCACAGACACACCCAGGATCAATTCTTTGTATCCAGTCAAGTTGACACTCAGTATTAACCATCACAGACCCCTTAACCATTATAACCATGTGTGAGATTAGCCAAATTACTTCATTTTTCTGTGCCTCCATTCCTTCATCTGTAAAATGGGATTAAATTGTTCCCCTTTCATAGAGTTGAGGATTTTATGAGAAAATGCAGCATTCTTTGTAATAGTGCAAACCTGGAACCTGGAAACAATATAATAGAAACACTCATTACTGTATTAGGCTGTTTATGCATTGCTATAAAGAAATATCTGAGACTGGATAATTTGTTAAGAAAAAAGTTTCATTGTTTATAGTTCTGCAGGCTATACAGGAAGCATAACACAGGCATCTGCTTCTGGGGCGGCCTCATGAAGCTTACAATTGTGGTAGAAGGTGAAGGGGAGCAGATATCTCACATGGTGGGAACAGGAGAGAGAGAGAGAAAGAGGTGCCATGATTTCAAATAGCCAGATCTTGCAAGAAGTCACTCACTATTGCGAGGATAGCACCAAGGGGATGATGCTAAACCACTCATGAGAAATCCACCCCTACAATCCCGTCATCTCCCACCAGGCCCCACCTCTGATACTGGGGATTACAATTCAACATGAGATTTGGGCAGAGACACACATCCAAACCATGTCAATTACCAAAGGACAAGTTAAAGAAGTTGGTGGACTCAAGCAGTTGACTGCTATGCGTACAAAATATATGTCCCCAGCAGAGGGCAGGCTTCAACCTACAACACGTGATCATTTTCCCTGGTCCCTCTAGTTTGCAAAGGTGAGGGCAGAGCTCAACCTGGAGTGTAGATGCTGAGACAGAGCGACCATGCTCCCTGTGTCCTAATGGGAAAGAGCTCTTCTTGAGTAGAAAGGTGGTTACTGAGTTTTGCTTTCTCCTATAGAGGAAAGATGAGCAAAAATAGGGAGATGGGGACCTGGAGAAGAGAGGGTGCAGAAGTGGCCAGGTGGGGACACCGGTGATGGTGGGGAGGGGGGATTTGTTGGTGAACTACAGCCTGTAGGCTAAATCCAGCCCACTGCCTGATTTTGCACGGCCTAGGAGTAAAGAATGGTTTTTACATAAAATGGTTGAGAAATTTTTGAAAAAGAATATTTAATGACTTGTGAACATTATATGAAATTCAAATGTCAGTGTCCATAAATAAAGCTTTATTGGAACATGCCAGACCCATGCACTTATGTATTGTCTAGAGCTGTTTTCCCCTGTGCAGAGTTGAAGAGTTTGACAGAGACTATATGGCTCCCAAAGCCTAAAGTATTTACTATGTGATCCTTTACCAAAAAAGCTTGCTAACCCCTGCCTTATAGTATAATGTATGACTTTTTTGAAGAGTTTAACAAATCTAATATTTGCTGAGCTCTCATTCTTGCCCAGCATGGCTGTAAGCTCTTCTCATGTATATAATAGAATTCTGTAACAATCCTATAAGGCAGTTACCATTATTATCTTCATTTCACAAATGAGAAAATTGAGACACCTTGGTAATTTTCTCAAAGTCGGACCATTAGTAAGTAGAAAAGCTGAGATATGATCCTAGGCTGTCCAATTCAGAACAATAATGTGTAATACCTAGTTTCATTTTCTGGCTTGTTATGTCATGTAATTCCTGCCAGTATTTCTCAAAATGTCGCTATGCAAACCATCACTTAATTCATCAGTCTTGCTGTGGAGAAAGGGATTGGGGTGTGCCTACACTCGGGGCACAATGGGAGAGGATGCAATGGGAGGGGATAGTAGCCTCGAGAAGTGGCACCAATTCACTCCTGGGCTTTACATTTGATGGCATCACAGAATGGAGGAAATCATTGCACCCATGTGTGTGTGGTGCATACATAGCAAATGTCTAGAAGGTTTCACCCCAAACTGCAAATAGTATTTGCCCTTGAGGAATGAAATGGACAATGTAGAATTGGGAGATGTCTATGTTTTAATCCTAGGTTGTTTGAAATTTTAAGTGAGGTTGTAGTCTTTGCAATGCTATTTTTAGAACCTGCATAATATGGTGAAAATAACTCTCTGGCCTGGTTTTCCCTTTTGTGAGGCAAATCGGCTTAACTCTCCTTTAAGTGTCTTAGATATTGAGAAGATATAGATGATTTAATAATCCATTTCCCCAGGATGGTGCCCAGAGGGAAAGAAGATTATCCAGCCACCAAGAAATGCCGAGCTCCTCTATTTCAGATGAACCTGACTTAATCAGGAGTGCAAGGCACCCTTTCATCTTTTCAGAGTTATACAGGGGCCCTGGCTTTCCTGTTGATATGAAGATATTCACATGCCCTAGTCCCAACTGGTCCCAGGGGACCGTCCTGTGGCCTGTTAGGAACTGGGCCATACAGCAGGAGGTGAGCAGCAGGCAAACCAGGATTACCACCTGAGCTCCACCTCCTGTCAGATCTCATAGGAGCACAAACCCAATTGTGAACTGCACATTTCAGGGATCTAGACTGCACACTCCTTATGATAATCTAATGCCTCATGATCTGAGGTGGAACAATTTCATCCCCAAACCATCCCCTCAACCCGTCCCTGTTTGTGGAAAAATTGTGTTCCACCAAACCAGTCCCTGGTGCCAAAAAAGATGGGGACCACTGCACTATACCTTTCATGCCAAGGTCAGGCCCAGCCAGTGACAGAGCCCAGCAGGGGATCCTAGAACCTGGCTCTTCCTGCCTATTTCCTCTAAGGGTCAAGTTCTGCCCTGGGACTCCCTGGGGTCTGGTCAGACCTTCTCAGAGCTGCCCCTCACTCAGAGGCTCTTTCCTCCCCATTCTCTCTCCTTCCCCTCTCCTTTCCTAGGGGTCAGCCCTGCAGCACCCTCCCAAAACCCTCCCTGCTTCCTCTTCCTCCCACTGTTCTTATCCCCAACAAATGTTCCTCCCAATAAATGTCTTGCATGTCTAGCTCTGTCTTGGTGCCTGCTTCCCAAGGACCGCAAATGACACGTGCTTCCCATCTATCTGTATAATGGTTTTTTTTCACTTTTTGAAAATTATGTTTTGCCGGAAATTCAAAGATAATCGTCTGTACCAGTTTAGCCTGCATATCTAGCATAGCATTTACACTAATATTTGCAGAATGAAGGAATAAGAAAAAGCCTATTTTGCTTTCAGAGGCCACATGCACAACCAGAATCTGCAGTCTCGGTTGGGTTGGAACCCGGAGCTGAAGACAAACCAGGCCATGTTGCTGACTGTGCTTCAAAGCAACTGGAAATGCCTGGAAATGTCCTTACACTCTGAGCTGCTCGGGTGTCTTGCTTTTGAAAGTGTCTGTGTCTCTTACATGACCTAGTTTCTCCTCACTGAGTCCCTACCAGGGCAGAAAAGGGGCAGGCACATGACAGAACATGAAGGAACTGCCCTAGGCAGAAGAGGTACTGTGGCCTGACAGGGCTGAGAGGCAGCTCCGGGTGGGGGGTGAGGTCCTGGCACTGTGGTCTGACTGTCTGGACACTGCCATTGAGGCCCTGCGGCGGAATTACTCCCCAGGCCAGGTGTGGGTGGAGGAGGGCAGTTGTGGTCACAGCCACAGGCTGAGTGGGAAGGCAGCTCGTTTCTTTAGGCCCTTGGAAAATCGGGGAGGAACTGGTATGCTAATTTAGAAATTCTCCCATAGCCTTGACAGGTACAAAATCTCTGAAAACCACTATTTAAAATTATATTTCTAATCATGCCATTTTCTCTGCTGGGTAATTCAGGAAGTTGAATAGGTTATTATGAATCATCCGCAAGTGTGGCTAATTAAATATTTGATCAATAGAATTTAGTGCTTTTCATCTGCAGAGAGCTTTCCTGACATTAACTAATTGAGGCAAAGAAAGGCATCACCGTCATTCTACAGATGGTAAAACTGGCAAAGGGAAGAGGTTTAAAGAAGCCAGCAAAATAAAAAAATTAAAAATTAAAAAGCGTGTGTATGCAGGTGGAGGGAAGCCTGGCTAAGAGGAACTGTGGTCTGCAGAATCCCCCCTTGGGCACGTTCATGTCACTGTACAATTTATCACTGCTTGCATCAGGGCAATGGGAACATTCCCAGGTCAGCCCATCCTAGAGTTCAGGTTCCTTGAGCTGGAAACCAACGAGCCCGACGGAGCTGGAGTTGGCGCCTGGGGTCTCTAGGGGAAGATCTTGGCCCAGTGCCGTGCCTAAGAGCAGAGGCTTCCTCTGCAGATCCTGACTGTGAGCTGGAGGCGGCGCTGGAGTTGGAGCCTTGGCTTCTGCGGTGAGCAACAGCGCCACCTGCTGACCACAGCCTTCCCTCAGCGCGGCTGCCCCGCGCCAGATGCAAAGGTTTCTCCGTTGTCGCTTCCGTATTTCCTTCCTTGGCCAGTCCCTGCATTTCCTTTCCTGGCTTCTCCAGCTGGGGAGAGGCAGCTGACAGGTTATACCAAACGTGATAGAAATCTGTTAGAGAGACATTGGGTATTCACAGCAAACATCTCCCCCGAACCCTATCACCCCTGGATAAAATTAGCGTTCATGAGGAAAGGTCTCATTCCCAGGCAGGTCTCGTTCCTCAGCTCCCACTGGAATGCATCTCTTACCAGCGATGGGAGGATAAGGAAGAACTGAATGTCGGAGACCGTCCTCGGTAAGGGGCACAGCAGGTGCCGCTCGGGGCTGCCTTCGAGGATGTGATGAAATCATGCAGAGAAAGCAGCCGGTTTGGGCGGGGACTGCGATTCCTCTCCCGCCCTTCCCTAAGGCCCTCCCTAAAGCAGGAGGTGACCTCGGGCCTCAGTTTACCTCCATTATTCAACAATAATCAGGTACAGGGGAATGCGGACAGCCACATCTGGGTGCCGTCCTTAAAGAGCCTCGCCACACCCAGCTCTGTTGTCTTAGCCGAGTCCCGTGACTTTCTTATGCCTTGGTCTTTTGTTTATGACGTGCCCAATCTATCTCCCAGGGCCGTTCAAAGATTTTTTTTAAGAGTCAAAATCCAAAAATATTAATACTTTAAAACAGCGAGGTAAGATTCGAAACCTTTCCATATTTTCAGTGCAACAGAACAATTTCATTTTCCTGAGCAGCTTATAAGATCAGAGCGGCCGGGCGCGGTGGCTCAAGCCTGTAATCCCAGCACTTTGGGAGGCCGAGACGGGCGGATCACGAGGTCAGGAGATCGAGACCATCCTGGCTAACACGGTGAAACCCCGTCTCTACTAAAAATACAAAATCTAGCCGGGCGAGGTGGCAGGCGCCTGTAGTCCCAGCTACTCGGGAGGCTGAGGCAGGAGAATGGTGTGAACCCGGGAGGCGGAGCTTGCAGTGAGCTGAGATCCTGCCACTGCACTCCAGTCCGGGCGACAGAGCGAGACTCCGCCTCAAAAAAAAAAAAAAAAAAAAAAAAAAAAAAAAAAAAAGATCAGAGCAGCATTTGGTAGAGCTGCCTCATGGTCACTGATGTCTACTAAAAAACGGCATTACTGTGTAGGAAACCCAAGTCCGCCATTTTCCAAGTACGATGTTGTTTGCTGGAGATTTCAGAAATATCTTTACATGAAGATCAGGGAGAGGAGGATGTAACAGCGTCAGCACCTCTAATGGTTTCAACATCAAGGTCCAAGGTAGAAGTGCTAGCACAGGGCACAGGACGCTGTGAAACCAGCCCCAGCCCTGGAAACACCCCGGGCCCCAGGAGAAAGGGAGGCACTAGGCCTGGGGATCCTGCGGACCAGAGGAGTCAGTCGCAGGTGCTGTTGCCAGGTCATCCCCACATCTGAAAAGCCCCTTTGCCGGGGTCCCCTGGCCTGTCCACATTCAAGTCAACTTTCCTTCTGTGCACCCTCACCTCAGCCTTGAGGCCCTACTTGCTATGCCCTTATTCTGCCAGTGCTACACGTGGGAGACTGGGCGTGCCTCTCCTCTCCCTCTCCTCCTTCCAGATCTTCTCTTCGGAGCTGATGGCTGAAGGACAGATGTCCAGTTGCAGTGAGAAATCCTGCCAGTCCTTCAAGGCCAACTCAGAGGACACCTCCTCCTGGAAGCCACCCTGATTCCTTCCCCTCCCTGCCACCTCCAGCCAGAAGTCCCTCCTTTGGACACGATTGGTTTCCTTGGGCTGTTGTGACAAAGTACCACAAACTGGGGTGCTTAAACAGCAGAACCTTTATCGTCTCACGGCTCTGGAGGGCGGAAGTCTGAGATCAAGGTGTGGGCAGGGTTGGTTTCTTCTGAGGCCTCTCTTCTGGGCTTGCAGAGGGCCATCTTCTCCCCGTGCGTCTGCACACGGTCTTCCCTCTGTGCACGCCTGCTGCCACTTCCACGTTTCCCCTTCATAAAAAGACTAATCAGATTGGATTAGGCCTACCCTGAAAACCTCATTTAACTTAATTACCTGAGGATCTTCAAATAAGGTCACATTCTGCAGTACTAGGGGTTAGAACTCCAATCTTTTTGGGGGGAGTGGGTGAGGGGGAAAAAGTGGGGCACAATTCCACCCAGAACAGGTTCTTGTTGCATTGCTGTTATTATTATTAGTTTTAGAGACAAGGTCTTACTGTGTCGCCCAGGCTGGGGTGCAGTAGTGCAATCATAGCTCACTGCAATCTTGAACTCCTGGGCTCAAGTGATCCTGCCACCACCTCAGTCTCCCAAGTAGCTGGGACTACAGGTGCCCCCACCAGGATTGACTAATTTTTAAATATTTATATAGAGATGGGGTCTCACTCTGTGTTGCCCAGGCTGATCTCAAACTCCTAAGCTCAAGCCATCCTCTTGCGTTGGCCTCCCAAAGTGCTGGGATTACAGTGTAAGCCACCACGTCTGACCCTGCATCATTATTTATACTTCTTGGTGTATTATCATTATTTTCACCTCTTCTGGAATGCAGGCCCGTTGGGGCATCAGAGCCTAGATATAAGGTGTATTTGTGTTCTGTTGACCCTTAAGCTAAGCACACACTCAATAAATATTTGAATGAACAAGTAGTAAATATAAGTATTCATGAATGAATGTGGACCACGGCAAATAATGAGGGGTCTGGAATGTGCAACATGTTGCTAGAAATAGACTTCAGCAGATGCTGTGGCTGTTGTGATAACTGTATGTGAATCTGTGGAAAGACTCCATCCAACCAAAAAAAAATCTTCCCCACTGGGACCTCAAATGTCCTCACTGGCAAACGATGCTCCCTGCAGTTCCTGATTTTAATAATGGAATGGCCTTCAGGAAGGAAGCACGGAGGGTGAGTGTGGAGGAAGAAAGGAAGTCATAAGGAGAAGTAGGGTCCTGCTGCATCATCATCTTTTAGGACAGGCTCTGACACTAACCAAGTCCTGCAATCCCAAATGCACTCTTCAACCATTTGCTGTCTTCCATATGCAGAAACCACTACTAAAAATTAGGCTTGTTTTATTTTTCTTTGCTTCCATATGGGCTCTTGGTCAGTCGTTGCTCAATATTTCTTTTTTCTTTTTTCTTTGGAGACACTGTGTCATCCAGGCTGGAATGCAGTGGTGCAGTCACAGCTCACTGCAGCCTCAACCTCCTGGGCTCCAGCAGTCCTCCCAGCTCAGCCTTCTGAGCACCTGGGACTACAGGGACATGCCACCACACCTGGCTAATGGTTTAATTTTTTGTAGAAACAGGGTCTCACTATGTTGCCCAGGCTGATCTCAAACTCCTGGGCTCACTCTGTCCTCCCACTTTGGCCTCCCAGAGTGCTGGCATTACAGGCATGAGCCACTGCGCCCAGCTAATATTTCTTTACCCTTATGGAGCTAACAAATCGTGTTCCAGCCATTTCAGGATGAATGCTAAAACGGTGTTCAGATGGAACAGTTGGGCTTAACTCAGTGAGATTTAATAATAGACAATTTATGTCGATTTCCAAATAATACAAGTCAGTTCCAATATATCCCTTAAGAGACTTCCAGAACCCCATGGCGTCAGATGTGAAGAACAATCCCCACAGCTCTGCTGAGACTGTGAGGGCGCTGGGGCTGCGGCGTCCTCCGCGCTGCCTTCCTTTCTGTTAGCTTGCATTCACTTCTGCTCCTGCGGCTTCCTTTCCAATCTCAGCTGCACAAAAAAAGCTCAGTAGAAGCCAGTTCAGTATTAGAAACGAGGGTTGCTGGTCTGTTAATCTTTCTTCTCTATTAGTCCCCAAGGATCAGCTTTAGACACTGTGAAACCCGTGGGGCATTTCCATGCAGGCTCCACACTCTCATCGCATCCGTGGTACTGATGGTAGGAACAGAAGCCTCCGACGCTTTCCCCTGGCAGGTCCCTCTTTCTGATCTAATCCTCGGGGTGCATCCATTGTCAGAGGTCTGAAGCAGCCCAGCATCCTTTCTCTGGGGAGAAGAGCAAATGCATGCGATGCAACGTATTTACTTTTCAAAAGGAGGAAGGCTTCTTTGGGCCAAATGCCGTACCAATATAGTTAATTCTCAGTTATTTGCACTTTAATTACCTTGATGTTTTTGCATTTGAATTACCTTGATATTTCTGAAAATAGAGCCCTGTACTTTTTTTTTTTTTTTTTTTTTTTTTTTAGAGACAGGGTATTGCTCTGTTGCTGAGTGCATTGACAGGATAATAGCTCACTGCAACCTCTGCTTCCTGGGTCCAAGTGATCCTCCCATCTCACCTTTCAGAGCAGCTGAAACTAAAGCCATGTCCTCACCATTACTAGCTGATTTCTAAATTTTTTGTAGAGGCAGGATGTCACTATGTTGCCTAAGCTGATCTTGACCTCTTGGCCCCAAGGGATCCTCCTTCCTTGGCCTCTCAAAGCACTGGAATTACAGGCGTGAGCCACCCCACCTGGCCTCGCACCATACTCTTTATTGACGTCTTGGTTATTGTCCTGTTACTAGTTGCTAATGCTACTTCAGAAATGCTTTGCACAGAGGTCCGCTTTGAGATTTCTGTGCCTTACCTAGATCTCAGATCAAGAAAGTCCTGTGTGGCCGGGCGCGGTGGCTCAAGCCTGTAATCCCAGCACTTTGGGAGGCCGAGACGGGCGGATCACGAGGTCAGGAGATCGAGACCATCCTGGCTAACACGGTGAAACCCCGTCTCTACTAAAAATACAAAAACTAGCCGGGCGAGGTGGCGGGCGCCTGTAGTCCCAGCTACTCGGGAGGCTGAGGCAGGAGAATGGCGTAAACCCGGGAGGCGGAGCTTGCAGTGAGCTGAGATCCTGCCACTGCACTCCAGTCCGGGCGACAGAGCGAGACTCCGCCTCAAAAAAAAAAAAAAAAAGAAAGTCCTGTGAAAATGAGCCCCAAATTCTCTGTCTGGACTGTGGCTAGATGCTACCCACCCTCAGGGAGGAATAAGGAATGGCTGAGGACGGTGGTGGGAGGTCAGTGGGCTTGGGGGTGAGGACCATCGCTGATCTAGGTCTTCACACTGGGCCTTCCGTGATCTCAGAACATCAATACTCATAAATAAACCTCCAAGGAGCAGTGTCTGCAACTTATTGCTAACAAAAAAATTAAGATGCAGAACAAAAACAGTTTTCATTTGTATATTTTTAATATAGGGTCTTGCTCTGTCACCCAGGCTGGAATGTAGTAGCGCAATCATAGCTCACTGCAGTCTCTACCTCCTGGGCTGAGGTAATCCTCCTGCCTCAGCCTCCCAAGTAGCCGAAGCTACAGGGACGTGCCAGTTTTTTGTTTGTTTGTTTGTTTTTAATGTGAGCATACACATCTATGCTAGTAGATGTAAAGAAAAATCCAGAATATAAATCAGATTATTAAGGTACTTGTATTTGTTTAGTGGTATTATTTATGATTTTTGATTCCTAGATATATATCCTTGTAGTGATTGCATTTTTTACGTAGATCAGGTGTTACTATTTTTTAAACTGCGTTTTTGTGGTATTTTATATATATATATATATATATAATGCATTTGTGTGTGTGTATATATATATAATATATATGCCATAAAATACACTCATATAAGTGAACAATGTTTAAAAATTATTTTTTCTTTGTTAGAGACAAGGTCTCGCTCTGTCACCAGGTTAGAGTGCAGTAGTATGATCACAGCTCACTGCAGACTCAAACTCCTGGGCTCAAGGGAGCCTCCCTCCTCAGCCTCCCAAGTGGCTAGGATTACAAGCACACACCAACACCCATGGCCGATTTAAAAATTTTTGTACAGATGGGGTGTCACTATGTTGCCTATGCTGGTCTTCAACTCCTAGGCCCAAGCGATCCTCCAGCCTCGCCTCCTAAAGTGTTGGGATTGTAAGAGTGAGCCATGGCATCTGGCCTCGAAAATCTTTAATACCCTCATAGAGTTGTGCAGTCATCACCACAATCCAGTTTTGAGACATTTCCATTACTCCAAAATGATCATTCACGCCATTTGCAGTAAACTACCACTCCCATCTCCAACCTCAGCCACTGTTGATCTTGCTGTGTGCACAGATTTGCCTTTTTGGGACGTTTCATATAAAAAGAATCAAACAATGTGTGGCCTTTTGCATCTGGCTTCTTTCACTTAATGCTTTTGAGGTGTATCCATGTTGTAGTGAGTATCACGTGTATATCATGTATACGCAGGAATATCTGTCTCGTTGCTGTCGGGGAGGACGCCATCGCATGGTCATGTGGGTTGTTTACAGGTCTGGGCTATTATGAATAATGCCACTGTGAACATCTGTGTCCAGGTCTCTGTGTGGACACACATAGCTAATTTTATAATTAGAAAAACAAAACCAAAGGGCCAAAATGAATTCTGGAACTGTTTTTGGAATAGATTTCCTTTTACCAAAATGGGAATTCTAAGAGTGAGGCAGGAAATGTAAAGTAGGAGAGAAAGAAGTGGGCTCGCAGCAGCCTTTCCCCTCCTCGGATTCGGGAACAAAGGGGTACAACTGTCCCACTCTGGAAGTGGCTCATATTCGCACAGTTCATCCAAAGCTCTGGAACACGCTCAGCATCCCGTCTGCCCCACGGCACCTCTGACACCGATCTCAAGCCAAACACCCACCCCTCTCATGAGTCCCTTCGTTCAAGGGCAGCAAGTGAAGGACATCCCACTTCCCTGCCCCTGCTGCATTTAGTGAGAGCAGGGGTTTGAGTTTGGAGGACTGTGGAGAAAAGCCCCAGACACCAGTGTCAATTCAAGGGCTGAGACTTTAAGGTTTAAAGGGCTGAGACTTTGAGGTTCAGCAATTCGAATGTTTCAGCTAGGTCCCTTCCCAGTGCACAAGGTCAAAGGTTGCAGTTATGGAAGGAAAAGGATCAGGAAAAAAAACATGGAAAATAGGATCTGGTTCTGTAAGCAGGAAAGAGATGCAGGAAACAATTCAGAGGAAAAGAGGCAAAAAGTAAACTGGCACTACAAGCTGGGGTGTCTTATTCACCAAGAAGAGGCAAGAAGCAGACGGACAGCACATTTTGTGGGGGACAATTATTTTTATTTTCTTTTGAGACAGTCTCACTGTATCGCCCAGGCTGGAGTGCAGTGGTGCGATCTCACCTCATTGCAACATCCGCCTCCCTGGCTCAAGCGATTCTCGTGCCTCAGCCTCCCAAGTAGCTGGGACTACAGGTGTGCACCACTACATCCAGCGAATTTTTGTATTTTTAGTAGAGACAGGGTTTTTGCCATGTTGGTCAGGCTGGTCTCAAACTCCTGACCTCAAGTGATCCACCTGTCTTGGCCTCCCAAAGTGCTGGGATTACAGACATGAGCCACCACACCCGGCTGCCAATGTTTAATACAAGTAGATAGACAATTTTAAAGGACTTTGGAAAAATCTGGTGTTAATGAATATTAATGAGGACATCTGTCTTATTCATTACAGCAGCTCTCCACTAGAAGTTCCTGTAGCAACTCAACCTCCTTCCTGGGTTATCTAAGGATCCAGGTGATTTCTGGAACCTGCTGCAGAGGTAATCCTGCCTCTTTCTGACCCTCAGGTTGCCCTAGTGACTCTAGGAACCTTTCTCCACACCTCTTTGTGTGCCATCTATGGGACATAGACTTTGAACCTCTCTGTCTTCTTTTTCCTCTCCTTGCTTTGGTTTAATCCATCATTTCCAGATGCGTGACAACACTCCCTAATTTAACCCCTTGCTTTCCCATTTTAACTACCATCACAATAATCTTAATACTGGCAGGTATCTAGCACTTGGCAATTTTTTTTTTTTTTTTTTTTTTTTTTTTTTGAGACGGAGTCTCGCTCTGTCGCCCGGGCTGGAGTGCAGTGGCCGGTTCTCAGCTCACTGCAAGCTCCGCCTCCCGGGTTTATGCCATTCTCCTGGCTCAGCCTCCGAGTAGCTGGGACTATAGGCGCCCGCCACCTCGCCCGGCTAGTTTTTTTTTGTATTTTTAGTAGAGACGGGGTTTCACCGTGTTAGCCAGGATGGTCTCGATCTCCTGACCTCGTGATCCGCCCGTCTCGGCCTCCCAAAGTGCTGGGATTACAGGCTTGAGCCACCGCGCCCGGCCAGCACTTGGCAATTTTCTTTTTTTTTTTTTTTTTTTTTTTTTTGAGACGGAGTCTTGCTCTGCCACCCAGGCTGGAGTGCAGTGGCCGGATCTCAGCTCACTGCAAGCTCCGCCTCCCAGGTTTATGCCATTCTCCTGCCTCAGCCTCCCGAGTAGCTGGGACTACAGGCGCCCGCCTCGTCGCCCGGCTAGTTTTTTGTATTTTTAAGTAGAGACAGGGTTTCACCGTATTAGCCAGGATGGTCTCGATCTCCTGACCTCGTGATCCGCCCGTCTCGGCCTCCAAAGTGCTGGGATTACAGGCTTGAGCCACCGTGCCCGGCCCACTTGGCAATTTTCAAAGAGCTTCTAGCAGTTCCTTGCTCAGAATCTTGTGATGCAGGCCGGATAGCTAGGAGTGTCTCCTTTTAAAGGAAATCGAGGTAGAAAAGTTCACTGATGACCCAATATCATAAAAATCATCAAATGGTGAGACCAGGAGCAGGTTATAGGTTTCTACCCTGGTGTAGTCCCAGGATGGGGCCCGTAAGTCCTGAACTTTCAGGCAAATGTGCTGTGATTGAATGTGTTAAATTAGACTAACAGAGTGGGGAAGGGCTATGATAATTCAGAGTAGATCTGTAGAATATGTTCATAAAACTATGGATTTAAGAACACAGGAGTTTGTGAGGCGTTTTCTAACTGATTTTTAAGTTTTCTAGATGTCTTATCCATATAATTTTTTTTTTTTTTGAGACGAAGTCCCTCTCTTGTCACCCAAGCTATAGTGCAATGGCTTGATCTTGGTTCACTGCAACCTCTGCCTCCCGGTTTCAAACGATTCTCCTGCTTCAGCCTGTTGAGTAGCTGGGATTACAGCCATGTGCCACCATGCCCGACTAAGTTTTGTATTTTTAGTAGAGACTGAGCTTCAACATGTTGGCCAGGCTGCTCTTGAACTCTTGGTCTCAGGTGATCCGCTCGCCTCAGCCTCCCAAAGTGCTGGGATTACAGGTGTGGGCCACTTCGCCTGGCTAATACAATTTTTTTTAAAGGCATTGAGATCCTGAAAATTGAAATTGTAGATAGAGTTGTGGGATAAAGAACTTCTGCTGAATGATGATTTGCTAAAGTATGTCTTCAATCTAGTACTGAGTACTAATTTTATGGGGCAAATAACTCTGTATTTAATCTTATGACTTTGTATAAAATCTTGCCCTAAACTAAATTCAAATGTATAGTCATTTATACATAATGACAAAATATTGGTGCTATGTTAATATTAAAAAAAAAATTCCAAAAAGGAACATGCTTGGAATTCAATGTGAACCAATCAGTTAATTGTTGTGTTTATTCTAATGCTTTTATTTGGGAGTCCTGTATCACAAAATGACATGTGTACTGTTTACAACAGGTATTAGAAATTGAGATGTTTTTATTTTGACTATTTGAGGGTAAAATTGTAGGTAATGTTCCAAACCATCATCAAAAATGCAGAGCAAACTTTTCTGTATATAAACTGTACATAAAAACAAGGCACTATACATTTTGGGGGAGATATTAAGGTAGAAAGGCTGATTCGCATAGATTCTCCAGAGTCCATGCCATTAAGTACAAATTCTTTGTTCATTTTAGCACCAGAAGCAGTACTCAGAACAAGTCATACCTAATGCTGCAGGAAACGTTTCCAAACGTGTATGAAGATACGTATTGGTGGCAGAGCTAATTCAACAGAAGCAACTCCATCTACCTTTTCGTATTATTTTGACACCAAAACAAATCTTGAAAGTGAATGAATACATATTGCTTTGTTAAATACATATTTGACTTATATGGTGTTTATATAAATATATATATTTTAGAATCCACAAACTATCAAAATAACACTTTATAAAGAGAACTGCTTCAAAAAAAAAAAAAAAAAAAAAAGGCATTGCCTAGCTGGAACAAGAAGGCAGTGCTATCTATAGCAGCTGCAGCTTAAGTGCACATAATAGATACTTTCATTAATTCTGATAACCTGCTGAATGGTGGAAAGAAGTTTCCAAACAGTTCCCTTGAGCATTTACAAAATACACAACTCCCGGACAAGTAGTATCTTTAACAATGTCGGGTTCTGAAAACTCTGATTGAAAAATACTTTGTGGAAAACACCAGTCCAAAAATATATATCCATTTCCCTGGTGCGATGGTATTGGACGTGACTCCGAGGTTCCTCTGGCATCTCCCCACTCAGAACAGGCCTTTTGCTTTCTTCAGGTTCACCTGCTTCCAGGAGGGTAGGGTGTTGTATTCGTCCCTTGTCATGTCTAGTGCAAACTGGAAACATTGGGAGAAGCGCCCCGCGGCTCAGTGAAATGAGCTGGGCGTGCGTGTGTTGTTTTACTCCCATCCCCACCCCACCGGAAGAACCGCTTACCTCGAAGTCTTCATCAGTGAGATAGATCTCAAGCTTCAGAGGATCGACCCCCTCCGGGAGTGGCCTGGCCAGGAGGTCGGCCAGTGGGTAAATGGTTTTACAGAGCTTGGCTAAGACGTCTTCCACGAGGGTGATCTGATTGGAAACTTCTGTGTCCTAGAGAAGAGGAGGGGCAGAGGGGAGAGCTTGTGTCCTATGTTTGAACTTGTTTCATTAAGTGCTTGCACACACAGCCCTGTGCCATCTGCACACAGCCTGAGGACGCATGGCTCCATATCACTGAGGAGGAAATGGCTCTGAAAGAAAAGGGATTGCCCAAAGCCCTGCAGTTGTCCAGACTCTTAATTTTTTAAATTTTTAAACTTTAAATTAAAAAATGATATTTTTTGAGACAAGGTCTCACTCTGCTACTCAGGCTGGAGTGCAGTGGTGCAATCATAGCTCACTGCAGCCTCCAGCTTTTGGGCTCAAGTGATCCTCCTGCCTCGGCCTCCTGAGTAGCTGGGACTATGGGTATGCATCACCACGTCTGGCTAATTTATTTTTCCTTTTTCTTTTGTTTTCTTTTTTTTTTTTGGTAGAGACTGGGTCTTGCTATATTGCTTAGGCTGGTCTCAAACTTCTGGCCTCAAGCGATCCTCCTACTGGGATTACAGGTGTGAACCACCACAGTTGACCTCAAATATTGTTATTTTTTAGAGAGAGTGTCTCATTGTCACCCAGGCTAGAGGGCAGTGGCTCGATCATAGATCACTGCAGCCTTCACCTCCTGGACTCAAACAGTCTTCCCACCTCAAGCCTCTGGAGTAGCTGGGACTATTGGCATGTGCCACCACGCCCACCTAATATATATATATATATATTTTTTTTTTGAGACGGAGTCTCGCTCTGTCGCCCAGGCTGGAGTGCAATGGCCGGATCTCAGCTCACTGCAAGCTCCGCCTCCCGGGTTCACGCCATTCTCCTGCCTCAGCCTCCGGAGTAGCTGGGACTACAGGCGCCCGCCACCGCGCCCGGCTAGTTTTTTGTATTTTTTTAGTAGAGACGGGATTTCACCGTGTTAGCCAGGATGGTCTCGATCTCCTGACCTCGTGATCCGCCCGTCTCGGCCTCCCAAAGTGCTGGGATTACAGGCTTGAGCCACCGCGCCCGGCCCCACCTAATATATTTTAAAAACTTTTTTGGAGAGACCGAGTCTTTCTCTGACTTTTAGATGTTTTCTCACCTTGTCACAGAGTTTCAAGCAAACCCTGTTTCAGAACTGTCTCCGGAAAAATGTTTAGGGAGTTTCCCATGAGTGAATTACAGACTAAGACTAGTGTAACACCAGAAGCCTCCAAATAATGGAATTTGTTTTAAAATGTCAAAAAATAACCTGAAAAGAAATCACATCCCTCTTCCCTCCCCCAGCTCCATTTCTTAATCTGCAATAGAAAAAGAAGGTCAGAAAATGCATCTAGAATATTCTGGAGCAGAACCATTTTTTTTTTTTTTTAACCACTGTGTGAATTTAATATGAGCAAACTATTCTGGGTAAATTCTTGTCCTCCATTAAACTTGGGACCCCAGATTGGCTGCTCTCCTTTTGGGTGGGTGGATGATGGGAATGCATGACTAAGAACTGCTGCTCATATTAGAAATACATGGGGCAGACTGGTGGTCAAGAGGTGGGTTTTGGGCTGGGTGCAGTGGCTTGTGCCTGTAATGTCAACACTTTAGGAGGCTGAGGTGGGAAGATTCCTTGAACCCAGGAGTTGGAGACCAGCTTGGGCAATATGATGAGACCCTGTCTCTATAAATAATATAAAAATAGGCTAGGCATGGAGGTGTGCACCTGTAGTTCTACCTACTTGGGGGGCTGAGGTGGAAGGGTCGTTTGAACTCAAGGATTCAAGGTTTGTGTGAGCCATGATTGAGTCACCACACTGCAGCCTGGATGACAAAGCAAAATCCTTTCTCTAAAAATAGGAGAGGTGGGTTTTGGATGATTTTGCCTGCATCTGAGTACTGACTCCTCCACTCACTGAAGTCACTTTGGCCAAGTGACTTCGTGTTTTTGTGCCTCTGCTCCCACACCAGTAAAATGGGGATAACAATAAGATAGATCTTGATGGACTGTTCTGATAAATGAGAAAATCAGTGTAAAGTGCTTGGAGATGTGCCTAGTGCAGAGTGAGCGCTTGGGGAATGTTAATTATTTGTATAACTTGCTGGTTTATTTGGAATAAACCTCAAAATTAACTCTCCTAGCCTTGAAATTCGAGAAAGTTATGTTTGTCTTATCTGAGTTCCTTTCTCAGGAAACCAACCATCAGGCCTCTCCGACAGTATCAAAAAGCCAGCAGTGGCTGAGACCAGGCCGCAGGTAGCCCCTTCCCTGTGTACATCAAGTCCATTTGGCTCCAGGGAGACAGGTTAGGGTGAGCAGTGACGTCTGTACTACCCAACAGGCCCTCTCCATTGCTACGCAGAAGTAGACTCTGTTTGAAATTACTCGAATTTCCCATAAAATACACTTGGGTCATTTCCCCAATCAAAGCAGCTCTCCTACATGGTTTAAAAAAAAAAAAAAATCAAAATGAAAAACACCATCTCCCATCAAACCAAAACAAATCCTTGGAACTGCTGTTCCTAGCAATGTTAATAGCTCATCAATAAGAAATTCAACATCGTTATAGGTAACTTCTTTTCTGTGTGGTTGGAAAACATTCTGGATAACCATATATTTCGGTAGATAGAAGTTATGATAAATGGCTCATGTGGAAATACCAGGTGGTCTCATAAAAAACAATATTAATGAGATGTTGAGCGATACCTTATCATAAGTGAGTTGCAGTACGTCCACTAATTCATCAGATTTTGTTTGTGTCTCCTCTACACAAGGTTAACGTCTGAAACATGAGGGTTTGGTTGCACATCACGTGGACACTGGAGACAAGCAATGCCAAGCAACAGGTTCTTAGCAAACAGAATGAAGAGTTCACAGCTTTTATGTACATATATAGTCAGCATGATTAAACTCACCTAAATTTTTAAAATTTAGGTATCATGTGTAAAAAATTACTAAAATAGTTAATTGATTTTCCATTAGACTTCTCTTCTTCCTAAGCAAATTCGATGTCGACTTGTTTAGATGTTACAAAAGGAAAAATATTTTCCCACTTTGACAGTGCAACTGGATGTTCTCCCCAAAGTAAAGTCAACCCATAATCCAAAAGGCGCAGGAACCACCTTCACAGGGCAGGAAAGCGTGCTCACCATCTCTGTGATCTCGGCAATGTCCTCTCTGTGCTCCCAGTTGGGAAATATATTGGTGAATGTCAGGGGTTCCAGACCAGCACGGATAAGGTAAGACTTGGGGAGTGGTTTCTTGAGATTTTTCCCTGTAGTTACACAGAATGCAATGTCAGTAGACCCAAGGGAGACCCTGTCTTTCACTGATTTCCCTTGAAATCTTTTCTTCTTTGTCAGAACTCATGACTTCATGCTTAAAATGCAAGTTACGAGTAGTTCATAACAACACATGGATAATGTTTATGTAAGATGTTAGTTTCATGCCTGTGACGACAATAGTGACCTATAATCAACCTGAGTCTATACTTCTTGAACCTAACAAAACGCTCTGTATTCCTGGAAGGGAGAGCTCCTCTGTCTGCAGCTTCTCGGTGGAGCATTTTCTTCCTCTTGAATTCACTGTAGCGGCTTCCCTCTGCCTTCCTACCACGGAATTAACTCCGATATGACTGACAGCGAACGACAGCATCTTATACATCCACATTCACTATAACATTGGGTGGAAGGTTTCATATGTTACTTATTGCTAAAGAGTTTTTCAGGAAGAGAATCAATTGCACATACTCAGTGACATTAAACTAGTTGTATCAATGAGACTGTAAAAATTAAATAAGATATTAATCACTGGCATTTTCATTTTATATAAAAGACTGGAAATTTCATGTGTATAGTAAAGAACCACGAACTTACTATGGGTATTTCTCTTTGGATATAATACTAAAAATAATAATGAATAATAAAAAAGTTGGCAATGGCCATTCACTGCTTGGAGAAGACCTCCATTCTCCAACAGCATGGTAGTGCCTGCAGATAATGTAAATGGCAGAGGCCAACTTGTCTCTCAGCGTGATCAACCCTGAGTACAGTGGGGTTTTAATCTGCCTGGGGCATTCCACAATACAGCCTTTATCCTTGAGGGTAACAAGTTAGCCTCATAATATCAGATAGAAAAACTAGTTATTCTTCAAGCTGGCAGCTGAGAATGCGCTAATCTAAAAGTTAATACATCTCAGAAAGTTAAAGTGGAAAAAATTGGTTTCATCACCACCTGCCAGGCTTTATGGATGCTGGCTTACACACGCAGAAAGGGAAGGGGGTCTCCTGGCTGGGTGTGCCTGAGGGGCTTCCCTATCTGTTCTGTGCTGCAGGAGCATTAGAGGGAGCCTCACCTTTGCAGTACTGGAGCACAGTCTCCATTGCACTCTTCCGGTCGGAGGCCCAGCGGATGCGGGCAGAACCAGTGATCTTGTTCTCAATGGGCCACCAGCCTTGCCAGAGGTACACCTCGTGGTGATTGTCAACCAGGAAAAGCGCTGTGAGGGCAGGGACAGACCCTGACCGTCAGGAGCTCCTTCACAGACACTTCCAGCTCACTCCTCCCCAAACCTAGTGGATGCTGTTCCTCCCCGCTGCTATGTCATAGGGGAAACCCCCTTGGCCGTCAAACCAGGGGCAAAGGGGCAAACAGAAACCCAGGACACCCCAGCCCTTTGAAAGGTCAACTGGGAGAAGCCTCTAGGCAGAGAGAGGTGGCGTCAAGGTGTTGGTCTCTTTCATTCCTCGTCCTCCAGGTCCTCCTCCCTTTGCCCCAGCTCAAGCCCCTGGCCCTTCTGGATACTGGCAGGACTGTGCTAAGAGCGGAAGGGATAATGCATGTGCCACTCAAGGGGCTGTTAGCACCACATATCTCCAAAGAGCACAATCAACACTGGAGCACACATCTCACGGCAGACAGGTCAGAGGCATTCCTGCCCTGCGCGCGACTGCTTAGCAGTGAGGTGAGCTCATGGTTCTCTTACAGAGAAATGGGCTTTAAACATCAAAACTGTGGCCAGGAGTGGTGGCTCGTGCCGGTAATCCCAGTGCTTTGGGAGGCTGAGGAGGAAGGATTGCTCAAGCCCAGGGGTTGAAGACCAGCCTGGGCAACATGATGAGACCCTATCTCTACAAAAAGAAAAAAAAAATTAGCCAGGTATGGTGGTGCACGCATGTAGTCTCAGCTACTCAGGAAGCTAAGGAGGGAGGATCGCTTGAGCCCAGGAGATCGAGGCTGCAGTGAGCCATGATTGCACCACTGCACTCCAGCCTGGATGACAGAGTGAGACCTTGCCTCTAAAAAATATAAAATGAAATAAAAATCAAAATTGTTCTACTGCCTTTTCCTCCTCACTTTTTCTCCTCCTCAAATTGTCAGCCTGACTCTTACTCCACGTGGCAAAACGCCTCTCACCGTTGCTGGTCGGCTCACCGTGTGTCCTTTCCTGGCATGCGTTTCAGGATTCTGTGAAAGCCACATTTTAAAAGCCCAGTGGAGGTTGATAACCCGCCCTGAGCCCCAGGATGAAGGGCGTGGGCACAGCCTCTCTTTCTGATGGCTAAGATTTTCCAAGCATGACATGTGCACTGGTCAAACTTCCAGTGGTGCCCTGGGCTCTCAGTGCAAGGTGAGGTCTCTGGCTGCAGCTCCAGGTTCTTATAATGTGAGAAGCAACAAACAGAAACTGAGAGGCAAGCTGACCTTGTCTTCGTTGGAGGGCAGGCGGGAGGGGCTGTCAAGCCCAGTCTCTTGTGACTTTCCCAACCAGAATGAGGGCACAGAGCCCTCACCTTGGGATCAGAAGACCTGGGCTGGAGTCTTGGCTCTGCTGTGGAACCTTGGTATGGCAGACCCTGTTCCCTGGCTAACTTAGCCAATACCCCAACACCCTTCTCCTCTGCCATTTGCTTCCCCAGACTCCCTTGCAGCTGGGGCTGGCCATGTGACAGGCTTTGGCCAATGGGATGTAAGCAGAAGTCTGCTCGGGGCTTCTGGGAAGACATGTGCTTTATCTGATGTGACTATTAAGTGGCCTTTTTTCCTCCCCACTTCTTTCTCTTTCTATCTTGAATGCAAACATGATGGCTGGAGCAATGGTAGTTGACTGGTGACCATGCAGCAACAAGACTGAGAGGAAGGCTGGGAGAAAAGCAGAGACGCCAGGCCTGCCACTGTGGTACTCAACCTGTTCTTAGCTGATGTCTTTGGGTGGGTTAAGTGACTAAGTCTCGTTCCTTATGCTATAAAGTGTGGCTGATTTCACTCTCCTTCCTTTTGGTGTAGGGGTGAGGATGAAATGAATGTAAGCACATGTTCTGGGTGTTGGGGTGAGGATGAAATGAATGTAAGCACATGTTCTGGGTGTTCTGGGAGTGTACTTGGCAAACAGAAGCTGCTTAATAAATACCAGCGTAAAATCAAAAGGCTTTCTGGAAGATGTGCCTTCTAATGCTCAGCATAGCTGCCCCCTGCAGGCCTTACCTGGCTGGGGCGCACTGTACAGATCTTCCTGCAGAAAGGGCATGGAACTGACCACAGAGGGGGCTCGGGCAGGATACACAAACTCCGTGGCTGCGAAATCCCCAGAGGAGCTGCTGAGGATGAACAGGCGGGGTGCGAAGTTAAAACTTCCAGGATCTTTGAAAGAAAAGAGAGTAAAGCTGAAGATATCATGTGCATCAAAGTAAATTCCAGATGAAGAATGAATGTAAAATATGAAATAATTCAATTGTGGAAACATAGGTAGGATTTATCTGAGCTTCAAGGTGGAGAAGGCCTTTTAGCAATTGCAATAGTAAAAGAATGAATCAAAAGGAAAAATAATGCATTGATTATATAAAAATGAAAAACAACAATGCAAAACTAAAAAGAAAAGCAAAACCAAGTAACAAATGGGAAATATTGTAATACAGCAACTAGTTAATATCCTTAATACATGAAGGGACATACATAAGGAAAAAATAATAAAATGTGCAAAAGACACAACTAGAACAATCACCAAAGTAGAAATTAAAATGGCTAAAATATATATATAGATACATATGCATATATATACACAGATATATGTATGTGTATATCACATATACATATGTAACACAAATATGCATATATGTTATATAACATAAATATACATATATATGTACTTCCAAGTAAAACAAAACAATGCTTAGCTATCTGTCTCCTTTCATCAATTTGGCAAAGAGGAAAAAGATAATATGCTGAATTTATGGTTGTGTTGAGAAATGAACGCTTTTGTGTATTGCGAGTGAGAATAAAACTTGGCCTGAGCTGATACATGCTATCAGACTTTCATAATTAGCACGGCAGTTCCACATCCAGGAATTCCTCTCAATTAGGAATGAATGTATAGGATTATTTTAAAAAGTATTCAAACTGCATTATTATATAAGGGAGAAAAGTCAGAAACAAGAAACAACTCAGCTCCCCAGCTGCCAGAGACTGTCAGGTAGAGAGTGGCATCTATTCACAGAATAATAGAATATCTCATAGCCATTAGATACCTACATTTTAATAACTTGGGAAATTATTCATAATAAAGGAAAAAAGCAGGTTACAAAACAGATCCACATATTATTTTTTAAAATAGATATTATATTATAGCATAGAGAAATGTGAATTCTGTTACATCTGAGAAACGTGTTATAAGTGACTTCATTTCTTTTTTTAACTTCTCTATAATTTAAAACATCTTCTAGGCATTATGTTTAAAAAGCTATATAAAAGTTTATAAATATTGAGGGCAGAGTATTATGAAGCAGTTATGAGGATACTCCATTGCTGCCCAGCCTTGGGCAACTTGATTAACTTCTGTATGCCTCAGTTTCCTCATCTGTAAAAATGGCAGAGTGTTGGGTTGTACTAACGGAGTTACTATATATAAGGTGCTGGCTGGTGTCTGGCTTGTTGGAACTGCTTAACAAAAGTTCTCTTTCCTTCTTATGTTCATCTGTATTTTGAGAACAGCTGGGAAAGCACCCATATACACACCTAACCTCACCCTGGTGAACGGGAGTGCCTATTCTATACAGACACGGCCTTTGTATTTCCAAGCAGGAGAATGACTGAAGGGCTCTGGAAAGGGGTAAGAGGCCGGCTTCCTTCCCCAGGTCCCACTCCAACACCCAGAGGACTGCTGTTTCTCAGGTGGCAGCTATGAGGAAAGAAAGAAAATGGTGCCCTGAGTCCCTAAGACCCTGGAAGATGGCTTGGTCCCCAGGAAGCCTTGGGAGCTGATTTGCCAGTGGGAATTTGAAGTCTTGGTGTCCAAGTTAAACTCACCCCTGGGAAGAAAAATACTGTTCAATCAGCTGGACATAATACTCATCACACTAGATTTCAGACAGACTGAAGAATTAAGATAAAACATGAATGGGGCACAGTGGCTCAAGCCTGCAATCCCAGCATTTTGGGAGGCTGAGGCAGGCTGATCACTTGAGCCCAGGAAGTTGAAGCTGCAGTGAGCTGTGATCGCACCACTATACTCCAGTCTGGGTAACAGAGCAAGACTCTTGTTTCCAAAAATAAACAAACAAAAAAGCCAGATCGCAGGCTGTAGATGCCACATTACCTTGAAGCATGCAATCATAGGCTTTCCTGTCTCTCCTTCCCAAGGCGTCCCAGAATCCGAGTGGCTCAGAGCCTTCATCACACTCGTGTATTGTGACTTTGCTGCTACTATGCAGTCCTGCTTCCAGAGGGCATCTGCAAGGGAGAAACTCCAAGAGTTCTTTATAAGTCTGGAGAGCGCTGGCGACCCAAAATTATTATTACTATTATGATAACAGCTTTATAATAGCTTTATTGAGATATAATTCACATGTCATAAAATTCACTCTTTTTATGTGTGCAGATTTTAGTATATTCACAGAGTTGTGCAGCTGTCATCACTAGTTTCAGAACGTTTTCATCTCCTGGAAAAGGAAGCCCTGTACCCGTTAGCAGTCACTCTGCATTTCCCCCATCCTTAGTCCTCAGAACCCACTAATCTACTTCTGTATTTATGGACTTGTCTATTCTGGACATTTCATACAGATGGAATTATATATGTTCTTTTGTGACTGAGTTTTTTAACTTAATGTGATGTTTTTAAGGTTCATCCATGTTGTAGTATGTATCAGTACTGAATTCTTTTTTGGCAGCATAATATTCCAGTGTATGGCTTTGCCACATTTTTTTCATCCATTAATGTGTTGGTAAATATTTGGGTTATTTCCACTTTTTGACCACTATGACTAACATTGCTATAAACCTTCACGTATAAGTGTTTTCATTTCTCTTGGGTAGATATCTAGTAGAGTTGCTGGTCATATGGTAACTGTATGGTTAAATCTTTTGAGAAATTGCTAGACTGTTTTCCAAGGTGGCTGTACTGTTTTACAACCTCCCCAGTAATGTGTAAGGGTTCCAATTTTCACATCCTTGCCAATACTTGTTATTGTCTGCTTTTTTAAAATTTTAAATTTTAATATTTGTGGGTATATACTAATAGTAGGTACATACATATATGGGGTACAGACATAACATTATTCAAAACTAAACCTGGAGATCAGTTCACCGTCTCTTCTACTTTCTAAGGAAAAGCAATTCATCCTCACGAGTGGAAAAGTGCTCTGTGGTTTCTGAGTGTGTGTGGTGGAGGAGGGGAAGCTGACTTGCCCCTAGGGAGGGATGTTTAATCACATCTAATGTGTCATGAAAATTACACACATTTTTATATAGAACAATAACATATTGACTATTTCTTGTCTTTCTCTCCTGCTAGAACATGAACTTTATGAGGACAGAGACTTGGGCTTATTCACCACCAAGTCCCCAGTTCCTATAGCCAGTCCTTCTGGAGTTAGAAGCAGGTTGCCCAAAGTTTATGACGTAGAAAAACCATTTTTCCAAGACTTGTAGGATAAGTCCTGTAAGTCCAGATTGCTTGGCGCCATCGGGTACTCAGTAAATGTTTACTGAGTGAACATGTGAATGAGCTCTTCGTGGTTTTTCTTTTCTTCAGTGGTCCAAGTCAACCCTCTGATGGGCCCCAAATGCCTTGGGCCACCTCAGGGCACGTGCTTTCTCACCCCTCCCCGTGCCCCAGCCCACAGGTGGTGTTTTCCGATGAAACATCCTGTTTCACATCTGCCTCTCCGTGGAGAGGTGACCTGCTCTGTTCTCTTCTCTGCCCTCTCTGTGTAGTGTGTTTTCAGAGCGGACACAGGGGGGGCCCTGGCCACTGCCGTGTTCCAGAACCCAGAGAATGGGGTTCACCAAGTCAGACTCTGGTGGCATGCTGTGCCCCTAGGAAGCTCTTCACTTTTACTCACTGAGGTCCTCACAGGTCTCAGTTACCTCCTGAATGCCTGGGTGACAGTGGGCTTCTTTGGCAGCTGGCAATGCTTATTTTGCCTGTGTGGCTTGAAAGCACAGAGCCACAGCGGCAGACCACCCTAGCGGGGGGCCGGCCACACAGCGCCCTCCCTGGGCTGTGGCCTTCACTGCCCTTCCCGTTCCCCTCTTCCCCAAGGTCCCCACTCAGTGCTATCTCACAGTGTGCTGAGCCTTTGCAAGTGGCCAAGGGCAGGTGCCTGCCTGGGAGGGGAAGAAAACCCAACCTGGAAGTGCTGTACCCGGGAAGTGCCCGGGGAGTCCGATCCCTCCCCATTAGGGGCTGCTCTCCAGAATGGGGGACATCTTGTCGTCTGACACAGGTGGTAGTTTCTCACCCTCTTCTTTAGCTTTTTAACACTCCGCTATTCTGGCAAAGGAACACTCAAAATCCCTAACAGGTATTTGAAATGTGCTCCCTTTACATATCAAAGGCCCCCAGGCTTCTCATCCAAAAGCAGAACGGCAACTATGAAGAAAGAACCCAGAGTGCTTGTGAGAGTCACTCCCTGGCTCCCCACCTGCATTAGCTCGCCCAGCCAGGTAAACCCTCAGACCGCGAGAGCGGCCCCCAAGTCAGAGGTCTGGACTGAGATGTGTGTCCTCTCTGCTTGGAATGTCAGAGGGCCCCGACCACGTTCCCAGCCATCCCTTGCTGCAGTCACTTTCAGCAGCCTGGGATCTGCTGGGAGTCCTGGTAGCCCTGAGCCTGCCCCGTCCCTCTGGGAAGCCCGGTGTGTGGGGGCCTCGTCGCAGACACAACACTCACTGTTCCTTGATCTTGTTCGCGGCGGTCCTTCCAACCTCCTTCGTGTGGGCCTGGGCTTTGCATCCGTGCCACAGGTAGATGAGGGCCTTGTTGACGTTGAGCACCACCATGGAAGTCCTGGACCTCAGGCTGCTACAGTGACAGGCCACTTCCAGCAAATTCCCTTCCACGGGCACCTCTCCGCGCACGCAGTACAGCCGCCATTCACCTGCAGGGGGCACCAGCGGCGCGGAGGAGTTAGGACGTGAGCAAGTGGCAGCAAACGCCGCCCTTCCTGGTGCCCGCTGTGCCGCCCACGGCAGGCACCTCCATCCAGGGCCAGGGACTTAGGGGACTAGAGGGGCTGAGGCACTGCGCAGGGAGCCCTGCCAAGCACTGAGGCATCAGGCCTTCCTGCCAGCCCAAAAAGTGGGTTCTTATGTAGTTAGAAGCAGGTGATCTGAAGTTCACAATGTAGAAAAACCATGTTTCCAAGATTTATACAACAAGTTCTATAACAGGCATATTTTAAAAGGCTCTAGAGCTAAGATTTTTTTTTTTTTTTTGTGGGGGGTGCTGGTCAACAAAATTTTCATAATTTATAATAGAAGAACCACTGATTTTTCTTTCCTTCTAAAAAGAGCAGACAGAGGAGGGGAGACCACCTTCCAGCCTCCTGCGTGCAAAGGTGAATCCCCGAGTAAATCCTCCAGAGAGAGGCAGGTCACAAACACCCACAGAGCTGAGTTATCAGGCAAACATCAGGAGGCTTTCAGAGGTAGAGCCACAACGATGAAGACAGACTCACTTTCAGCCCCCAGCTTATAAAAATTCCTTCCAAGTGAGGGAAAGGCAAAGTCGAATTCCAGCAGTAAAAGTGACTTACTTTGCACATTTTCTTCTTCCTCTTCCCGCCTCCCGGAGTGCACCACCATCCCCCCCTGGAAACACTGCAGGAAACAGGGGGGCTCCTTTCCCTGGAGAACCTGGACCTTCCAATTTAAACAGAGGTAAATAGGTAATGGGCATGGGGCTTTCAAAGTCCTAAAAACAATACCTGCCTCTCATGGAGAATCTGAAAAATATCAAGATGTACAAACAAAAGCCAGTGCTAACACTATGGCCTAAAGAGAAGCTCTGTGAACACTGCTGTGTGCGGCCTCCTCTCAGGGTGTTACCCAGGGAGGGTCTTCTTTTCCTAAACAAAATTGGAGCCTTGCTTTATATTGATGTACAGCCTCATTTTCTTAATGTTGTTCTGTCAAGGAATATTCTTTTAAAACATGACTCCTGATATTTTAATGGTATTCTGTGGTTACTGATGCCACAAGACTGATATAAACACATTCTTAACAAGATAGCTCTCAGCAATGAGAATGACTCATCGCTGACTTGGTAATCATTCTAGGGAAAATATACAGTTTGCGGCCACCCCAGCAGTCCACTCAGCCTCTCCCTTGCTGTTAGAGAAGGCTTTTCCTTTGGGTGTTATCTGCACCATGAATAATGTTAGGGTTGAGTCACCTCCCTCTAGGACACCGTTCCTTAAAGAGGAAATGTTTCCTGGAGCTGGTAGTCAGGGGGCACTGAGGGGAAGCATTTCTCACTGTGAGTTAATTTATCAATCTCAGTGCCCATTTTGCATAACCAATTGTCATTTCTTGGCAGTATTTCATATCTAAAATGATTTTCCAGGGTTGGATCATGGCTCACACCTGTAGTGGTGCACGCCTGAAGTCCCAGCTATCCAGGAGGCTAAGGAAGGAGGACTGATGGAGCCTGGGAGGTCAAGGCTGCAGTGAGCGGTGATGGTGCCACTGCACTCCAGCTTGGGTGACAGAGTGAGGCCCTGTCTCAAAAAAATAATACAAATACAAATAAAATGATTCTCCATCCACTGGATTGGTAACAGGTAAAATGCTCAAATGAGAGAGATTAAGACTCAAACTCTGAGGCTGATTTTGAAGGCATGATAAAAGCATTTTCATTCATGGTCTTTACAAAAAAAAATAAAGGGGGCCTGGTGCGGTGGCTCACGCCTGTAATCCCAGCACTTTGGGAGGCTGAAGCGGGCAGATCACGAGGTCAGGAGATCGAGACCTTCCTGGCTAACACGGTGAAACCCCGTCTCTACTGAAAAAAAAAAAAAAATTAGCTGGGTGTGGTGGTGGGCGCCTGTAGTCCCAGCTACTCGGGAGGCTGAGGCAGGAGAATGGTGTGAACCTGGGAGGAGGAGTTTGCAGTGAGCCAATATCGCGTCACTGCACCCCAGCCTGGGCGACAGAGTGAAACTCCATCTCAAAAAAAAAAAAAAAAAAAAACAATTAATTAAAAAAAAAAGGGGTAGTTGAAATGATGATTAGGGGCCGGGCGCGGTGGCTCAAGCCTGTAATCCCAGCACTTTGGGAGGCCGAGACGGGAGGATCACGAGGTCAGGAGATCGAGACCATCCTGGCTAACACGGTGAAACCCCGTCTCTACTAAAAAAAATACAAAAAACTAGCCGGGCAAGGTGGCGGGTGCCTGTAGTCCCAGCTACTCGGGAGGCTGAGGCAGGAGAATGGCGTAAACCCAGGAGGCAGAGCTTGCAGTGAGCTGAGATCCGGCCACTACACTCCAGCCTGGGCCACAGAGCGAGACTCTGTCTCAAAAAAAAAAAAAAAAAAAAGAAAGAAATGATGATTAGGAATAAATTAAAATGCAACTGTTGCCAATACCATTTCTAAAATATACTCCACAGTAGAAAATATTTTTTAGGGAACATGATTGGTTCTTGGGACAGTGGAAAGCTGGGTGAGTGTGGATCTATTTCTGGCAAGAATGTCTCTGCAGTCTTCCCTCCTGCTATTGTTAATCATTCATCCAAGAGAATAAAGAGATTTGCACATGGCATTGTCCTGTTGTCGAAGAATCCCAGAGTTAAATCTTAATTGCTGGTACTCTGTACTGAGCGGACGAGACTCAGGCAGAGATCATCAGAATGTTAGAGACATGTTGCAGGCCTCGGATCTGGGCAGCAGGCCCTGCCAGGCACGACGCAGGCCCTGGGGTTAGAAGGCCGTGGGGTTGTAAGGCCAGGGCTGCACGGTCTGTCATGCTCCTGGGGGATCATGTAGCTTTAGGTGGTGAGAAGTGCTGTGAAAATAAAGGGATCAAGTGCAGGGACTGAGAATGATGGGAGAATGAGAAGGCTCTGGATAGAGCGGGGGTTGGGGGCAGGGTTCGGGTGACATTTGAACAGAAACCTGCCTCACAAGAGGCAGTATACAGGGGTCCGTATGTAGAGGCAGTATGGAGTGGGCAGGGGAAGTTTCCCGACAGTGGAATGAGGCATAGGGCAGGAGGTGAGTGGAAGGAGGTGGTTCGTGGAACAGGAAGAGGCTGGAGTGGCCTGGGTGGAGGAGAGGAGCAGGAGGAGCTTGGAGAGGTGCCCGGGGCCCACAATGAAGGTGCTGGAGCCCCGGGAAGCCGCTTAGACTGCAGTGTGTGTGGCAGACAGCAAGGGAGTGACCCAGTCTGACCTGTTCCAGAAAACCCACTCAGGCTGCTGTGAATACAGGTGATGGTCGTTCCCAGTCCTTACATTCACCTGATACTTCCTTCAGGTAGATTCGTGTACATGGAACAACTGATCAAAGTTTTAAGGTTCTCGTGACGAAATTTCAGGATGGCTGCTCAAGTTACACTTCTCACCCAAAACACAGCATTCTCATCCTACTGAGGCCTTGCCAGCTGGCCCTGGATCTGTTCTTTAAAAAATCACCACCATTGTGAGAAGTGGATGATGGCATCTCTTTGTTTTACACATAGTGCTTTGATTGGTTAGGTGGAAACCTTTCAAAGTCACCCATCGGCCATCTGCACTTGTCATGTGGATTTCCTAGTTGCAGATACAACATTTTCTCTGGGAACATCTTACAAAAAGTGGGAGGAAGAAAGAAATGGGAGGCACAGCCTGAAATCTGCAGAAGCCAGACCAGGACTGAAGTGCTTTAGATGACATGGTCTTCCATTATCAGAATCATGTTGGGAGGGACCAGGCCAAGCGCCACTGGCTCCCAGGAGAGGACGCTCCTCTCAGTCCCTGGGGTGCAGAGCTCCGCAAGACTCACCTGGGCCCCCCTTTCCTCGTCCAGCTCCACTGTCATCAGCGCTGATGTGCCTTTCTCACTCACTGTGGAGTGCCGGCCTTGCCAGAAGAAGTAGACGCACTTCTCTTTGCCAGCCGCCCTCACCGAGTGCTCTCCCTTCTGGCGACTTCCCACTGCAAACACAGAACGGCAGAGGGACAGGTCAGCAGCTGACACACCTGAGGAGAAGCAAATGCCCGGCTCACTTCCCCAGGGCCTGCGAGGACCAGTGGCAAAGAGACAGCCTCAGGCCTGGGGCTGGGGAGAAACCATTGGCACCTGGAGGGAAGGTTGGTCAGGCCCAGGAGAAGAGAGAAATCACCTTCCTTCCAGCTCCTGACCCAGAGCCTCCAACGGGGTGGGGAAAGGATCTGAGGGGCCCTCTTGGTGCCCTGAGAAAAAGACCTGTCATCTGGAGGGGGCGGCAGATCACTCCAAGTGTGCAACAGAGTAATTTCTTCAAACTATTTGGTGAGGCTGGGTGAGTGGCTCATGCCTGTAATGCCAACACTCTGGGAGGACTGCTTGAGGTCAGGAGTTCAAGACCAGCCCAGGCAACATAGCAAGACCCCACCTCTAAAATAATTTAAAGAAATTAGCCTAGTGTGGCATTGCACACCTGTAGTCTTAGCTACTTGGGAGACTGAGGCAGGAGGATCACTTGAGCCTAGAAGTTTGAGACCACAGTTAGCCATGATTGTGTCATGGCACTCCAGCCTGGGTGACAGGGTGAGACTCTCTTACAAAAAAAAAAGTATTTGGTGACTGCCAGAGCAGGACCAAGGGCTCACACAGACACAAACACATTTTCCATATTACGCCACTCTTCGGCAAAAGATTAGCTGGTAGGGAAAAGATATTAAAAACACTAGCAGGGCCAGCTTTAAGTACAAAGGAAAAACTGCAGGCTGTTAAAACTATTCTAGTAAAAAATACAACTCTGAAGTTTTCAAGTTCTGTCAGAAATGAGGAGATAAGTTGCTGACATATTACTTGAGCATAAACTAATCTGGGATTTCACGTCTGTCACCAGGGCTGCTGCCAGGATTAAATAAAAATTAGCCAGGCATGGTGATGTAGTTCGAGACCATCCTGGCCAACATAGTGAAACCCCCATCTCTACTAAAAGTACAAAACAATAGCTGGGCATAGTGGCGGGCACCTATAATCCCAGCTACTCAGGAGGCTGAGGCAGGAGAATTGCTTGAACCCAGGAGGCAGAGTTGCAGTGAGCCAAGATCATGCCACACAGCGCTCCTAAGACTACAGCTGATGGTCGCCATGGCTGGCACCGCACAGGCACTTGGTAAACATGAGCAGCACAGGAGGCAGATGAGACTGCTTGGTGTGGAGAGCAGTCATGGGGAGGTTACAGGGTCTCCCTCTGTCACCCAGGCTGGAGTTCAATGGCGCAATCATGACTCACTGCAGCCTCAGCCTCCTGGGCTCAAATGATCCTCCCGCCTCAGCCTCCCAAATAGCTGGGACTACAGGAATGCTGTAGTCCCAGGAGCGCTGTGTGGCATGATCTCGGCTCACTGCAACTCTGCCTCCTGGGTTCAAACAATTCTCCTGCCTCAGCCTCCTGAGTAGCTGGGATTATAGGTGCCCGCCACTATGCCCAGCTATTGTTTTGTACTTTTAGTAGAGATGGGGGTTTCACCATGTTGGCCAGGATGGTCTCGAACTACATCACCATGCCTGGCTAATTTTTATTTTTAACGTTTTGTAGAGATAGGGTCTCACTATGTTACCCAGGATGGTCTCTAACTCCTGGCCTCAAGTGATCCTCCCACCTCAGCCTCCAAAAGTGCTGGAATTATATATAGGCCAAATGGGCATTTTAGATGTCGTTACAGACATCCAAATCTCTACCTGTAAGAATATGTCTCACTCTAGATTCCCTTCACTCATTCATGCATTCAACAAATATTCACTGAGTGGGGACTTCAGGATTCTGGGCTACAATGACGAACAAGATAATGATGAACAAGACAATGATGAAATTTCTGCTAACTTAGCAACAACATTTTGCCTTTGAATAGCAATCTCATTCTTCAAATAGTGAACATTTGTTGCACTAAATAGATTACTGAGGAAAGATATGCTTCAAATAGATCGTAACAGTTTATAAAGACCTTGAAATCTGTTAGCACTCAAATACATTGTGTAAATACATATTCACACTTAAATAATCAACATCACATCCTAGCATTGCAAAGAGACTTGAGTGTATATACCCAAAACAGAATTGTATCTCTTTTTAAAATTACTTTTATTTTAGAGACAGGGTCTTGCTCTGTTGCCCAGGTTGGAGTGCAGTGGTATGACCACAGCTCATTGCACCCCTGAACTCCTAGGCTCAAGTGATTCTCCTGCCTCAGCCTCCCAAAGTGCTGGGATTACAGCTGCATGCCACCATGCTGGGCTCATTTTTTATTTTTTTGTATAGACAGGGTCTCTCACTATGTTGCCCCGGTTAGTCTCAAACAATGTTAAGTGATTTTCCCACCTCAGCTCCCCAAAACTCTGGGGTTACAAGTGTGAGTCTAGAATTTTCTTTCTTTAAAGATATTTTATGAAGCAAACATTTCACTAGTTTTCGTTACAGTTTTCCTGCACATATTCAAATTTAGTCCTATATGCAACTTAATTTTTCATATGTGTATTCATTTTTAATTTTGGCAATGTAAAGATTAAATTTTTAGTGGTAAGAACTTCTGGGCTATTCTTTTTTTTTTTTTTTTTTGAGACAGGGTCTCACCCTGTCGCCTGGGCTGGAGTGCCGTGTGGCATGATCTCGGCTCACTGCAACCTCTGCCTCCTGGGTTCAAGCAATTCTCCTGCCTCAGCCTCCTGAGTAGCTGGGATTATAGGTGCCCGCCACTATGCCCAGCTATAGTTTTGTATTTTTAGTAGAGACAGGGGTTTCACCATGTTGGCCAGGATGGTCTCGAACTCCTGACCTCGTGATTTGCCCGCCTCAGCCTCCCAAAGTGCTGGGATTACAGATGTGAGCCACCGCGCCCGGCCAGCTATTCTCTTTACAACCTTGATTAGTTACCTAATTTAAAGTGTGGACATGTTATGCCATCAAGGCACTTTTAAGAATAAGTTTGGTACTAGTAGTTCTATTTAGGAATAACAGAAAACACAAAGATGAAGACTGTTCATAGTTAAGTATTCTTGCCCCAGAGCCACCTATTTATAGAAATTAAACCCCTATCGCGCCCTGGAGGAGCCTGGCTCAGCATCCCTCAAGCAGCTGTCCCCTGACCCTGCTGGAGTGCGAGCAACCCTACCCTGCAGGCGCTGGCCAGGACACTGACCCCAGCAGGCCGGCCAGCATCGGCCAAGCGGAGGCTGTACCGCCTGTGCAGCTGCCGCTTTTTGCTGACCCTCTCCTAGAAGTGCTCCCTGAGCTCTGACTCGGTCCTGTTTGCAGGTGTGCTGACCCTCTCCCAGCAGTGCTGCCTGAGCTCTGACTCGGTCCTGTTTGCAGGTGTGCTGACCCTCTCCCAGAAGTGCTGCCTGAGCTCTGACTCGGTCCTGTTTGCAGGTGTGCTGACCCTCTCCCAGAAGTGCTGCCTGAGCTCTGACTCGGTCCTGTTTGCAGGTGTGCTGACCCTCTCCCAGAAGTGCTGCCTGAGCTCTGACTCGGTCCTGTTTGCAGGTGTGGCTCTTGTGGGCACAAGTGATAGAGGAGCCGGAGGAGTGACACCAAGGGGCCAGAGCTTTCGCGTTGGCTACAGAGTGACTGCAAGTGCCATCGGGCTGTGCTTCTGCTGCTGGAGGGATGGTCTGGAATCTGAATGCTCCCTGCTTTAACTTAATTCTCTAAAGCTGGACTTCTTCTAAGTTGTAAGTCAGCTGGAAAAGATGTTGTTGGAGCTGGCTGGGAGATGTCCATTGTGTTTATTGGGAAGAAATGTAGAAAGGAATCACCTGGGTCAAATCGTATTTCCTAGGGGCCTCCAAGTCAATAGTCCCTGAAAGTCTTTGAACTCTTCGCTTTATTTTTAATTAATTCACTTTAACAGGTTTACTCATTCATTCACTCACTATTACCCTTTTTCCCCCCTCATAACTAACAGCTAAAGTAAGAAAATGGCTAAATTAAACTATGTCTGGTTTTATACAACATGATTTCCCTTTTTGCATTTTAGGAACGGACACTCCAAGTGCCTTAATTTGTTCTTTAAAGCTCCCAGTTCCATTACTCCAAAGGTGAAGAGATCTGCCTGCCCCAAAACACACTCAATTCCCTATTATTGTCGTCTGTGGTAACCAGCATCAGAGATGATCACTGTACATGCCACCTCTGCACGAGAGCAAGAACGGAAATCCACGACAATGACTCTTCGGAAATTATTATTTTGGGGAGATCCATGTTATCTCATCCTCAAGTTAAAAACAGTAATTATGCTGTTTCTGCTGACATGTCAGTGATGAGTATTTCCTGCACCTACAAAGTGAACACAGGCCAGGCACCTGCTAAACGTCATATATACCTGATTATAAAGTCCTGTGAGCTGAGTACTATAGTCTCTATTTTCCAGGTGAGAAAACCAAGGCTCAGACAGGGTAACTTTACCCAGCCCACACAGCTGGTAAGTGAGGGCCTGAGATTCTGAATCCCCGGCTGTAGGGCCCCAGTGCCTGTGGCCTTCCCTCAAGGGACATGGCTCCTTATGAAAAAGGAAAGGAGCAGTTCCAATTGCTTGCTCATAAGAAATTAAGCAGATGAGAAATGCCACTCCCTATGGGAGACTGAAGTGGGGGATGGTTTGAGCCCAGGAGTTTGAGACCAGCCTGGGCAACATAGTGAGACCCCATCTCTACAAAAAATAAAAAATTAGCCTGATATGGTGGCAGGTGCCTGTAGTCCCCGCTACTTGGGAGGGTGAGGCATGAGGATGGCTTCAGCCTGGGAGGTTGAGGCTGCAGTGAGCCGAGATTCTGCCATTGCACTCTAGCTTGGAAGACAGTGAAACCCTGTCTCAAAAAAAAAAAAAAAAAAGAATGAAAAGACAGAAAAAAAGTCCCTCCCATTGGGGTTCCTTGTCTGACACCCCACTACTCCCTGGAAGAAGAGGCTGGAGCTGCCTGGGCGCTGGAAGAGCCCATTCCTGCTGTTTAACAAGTTTGGTGTGTTCAGCAGCCTAGCCTCAAGTTGCCTTGTGCTGGTTCAACCCTGACCTGCTCCACGGTCTGGTGACTGGGATCTTTGGCTCCTCCTTGTAGCCAGACTCATGGCTCCCCACATCCTGTGTGGAGCCCCACGCTGACTCCTTGCCCGCAGAGCGGGTTAACAGCACAGTTGGGTTTGAAAAGAGGCAGGCCTGGATGTGAGTGTCCAGCTCTGCTGCCTACTAGCTGCGTGGCTTCAGGCAGGTTCCTTGATCTTACTGTCCTGGTCCTCATCTGAGAAATTAGCACCACAACAGAACAAGTCTCACGGAGCCTGGTAGGCACTCCGTTAGACACAGGGTAAAGCCCCCAGCATCATGCCCCAGGGGGCGAGGGGACCTCTGGGCCACAGCCTGGCTCTGCACAGCACACAACCCCATCGGCCGTGTACTCAGCGAGGCCCGCCTGCTGGCTGTTCCTGCACTTGCTTTATGTCATTGATACCACATGTGTCTTGGAGACAGGGTCTGAAACATCTACTTGGTCCCTACAAAGTGTCTTCCATAGAGTAGGTGCTCAGGAAATGTCGGCTGATGAATAGACACATCTTGGATAAATCAGGAAAGAAATCACGTGGTTCTGAGCCTGCAGTTTTCTGATCAGCAAACAGCTGCCTATGCTTCCTCTGGCCCCGGGGGCAGGTGCACCTGCACAGCAAGGGGGCTCTAAAGAGGCGAAAAAACTCTCTTCTGAGTTGAAATCACAGAACAGTGACCTGCATACTCTCCTAAAAGGGAAGGGGTGAGGAGCACTGTGGGCAAGGCCTCACCTTGGCAAGGAAAGGGGTGATTTCTCTAGAGTTCACCGGGCTCCCCCTTTCCCCAGCGCCAAGCATCCAGGCAAGTGTTTTGCAATGGGATCTATCACCAACAGGAACCAAGGAGAGTTTAGATTCTGCATTTACTACACCAGACTCACAAAGCACCATCCGTGCTCTCAGTCTCGGGAGAAACAGCCTCTTTCACTTTTCAAATCAATCTTCCGTGCATGTATTGACTATAATGTTACAGCACCATTTGGTTCCAGCTTAAAATCACGAAGATATGCTGTACTTAACGACTTTAATTGAACCAGCACACAGCCACATGGGAAATATCATTGAGGGGCCAATCATCTCTTTCCCAGAAAAGCTCTGGGGACAGGGGCAGGGGAGGGAGAGACGGAGCCGAGAAGACTTGACGTGCAAGTTCAATTTCTACAGGTGAACACCAGCGGCCTCGGCAATGCTAGGTTGTTAGGAATTCGGCCTTACTTTTCATCTCTGTTGTTTACTAGGTGGCTCTCAGAGGCACATGACTGCAGTGCCCCACTGCACACACCCAGCAGAGAGCACAACAGGACTCATTGGAGAAGCTGGCTCCCGCAGGGCTGTCAGACCAGCCTCTTTCAGCTGGAAAAAACCATAAGCGCTCACTAACCTGCTGTGCTCACCATGAACTTCCACTTGACCACATAGGCATCCCCCTCATGGAACTGCCCGATGCTCTGTTTGGGGAGCCTGCTATAGTCGAATTCTAGGATGTGCCAGACATCCACGGAGACGCTGGTGATCTCAAACTGCCTCCTGTCATGTCCTTCCACCAGGCCATAGCCACGGCCAACGTTCACCCCATCCAGGATGGTGCCTGCTGTCGTCTGGGGCATGGACACCATCCGTGTCACATCGTACGGCTTGACATCAGCCCTGAGGTCTTCCTATAGGGGAACATGAAGACATCGGTTCAGTTGCCTGTTTCCACAGCCACTCCTTGTCACACTCAATGTTGCTTCAGCTGTTCATGGGACAGCGTAAAAATACAGCTTCCATACTCTATCTCAGGATGTTTAAGTGCAGTCAGGGAAAGGCTGCATTTCCAGAAAGACTCTGGGAGGTCTGAACACCCATTGCCACAACAGCGCATGGATGCCCGAGAACAGGTGCAAACCAGACTCTTCACCTCCCAGAGTCACATTAGAATTGGAGGCCTGTCTGCTGTTCTACTAGTGAATCCTGGGAAGGCTTCCTAGCTTTAAGGGTGTGTGTGTGCCCGTGATTTTTTTTTTTTAATTAAAAAAGTATTTTAGTTGACATATTATTATGAGTATGATTTGATGTGTTGATACATGCATCTGTTTTATGGGGAAGGGGGTGTGGGAAGGAGATGGGAGAGGGAGGATAGGGAGATGTTGGCCAAAGGGTACAAAATGACAATCAGAGAGGAGGAATGAGTTCTGGTTTTCTCCTGCACAGTGGGGTGACTGTTTTCCAATACTGTATTGCATATCTCAAAAGAGCTAGAAGAGAAGATTTGAATGTTCTCACCACAAACAAATGATACATCTGAGGTGATGACCTCGCGAACTATCCTGATTTGATCATTTTACATCAAGGCCACTTTTGTTGGGACCCGAACCAAGCCCTGAGGTTTGAGACTTGGTCACTGGAATACCTTGTGCTGGGCAAGTTCCCTGGGGTTCTTCTCATTCTCTCTCTTCAGTTCCGTCCAATCCAGAAACTTCTCTTTGAACAAAATTGTTTCATTGTGTTCAGTAAGTCTCCCAAATAGCGCCCAGTCGGGCCACCCCTGTCCTTTTCTGCAGGGTGGGGGTGGGGGTTGGGAGAATAGACAGGAAAAGAACCAAGATTAAGCTAAGCTTAAACAAAGGAGTCTAAAACACATGTGGCTACTGGAAAAAATCTCAAAGCATGTAAGTAGTGTATAGAACAAATGGTTTATTTTCCTGCATTTTACCAAATAATGACATTTTGTTATTTTAGTCTGAAGTCTTGCAAAGCTTTGTGTCCATGGAGTTTTTGATGTGCCTAAATGTGACATGAACCATGTCAGGACTAGACTTCTTTAACATTCTAGCAAATTCTTTTTTTTTTTTTTTAGAGATAAGGTCTTGCTCTGTTGCCCAGGCTGAAGTGCAATTGCACAATCATAGCTCCCTGCAGCCTCGAACTCCTGGGCTGCAGTGATCCTCCTGCTTCAGCCTTGCAAATAGCTGGAACTACAGATGTGTGCCACCATGTTTGGCTGATTTTTTTTTTTTTTATGAGACAGGAGTCTCGGTATGTTGCCCAGGCTGGTCTTGAACTCCTGGCCTTAAGTGATCCTTCCTTCTCAGTCTTCCAAAGTGCTGGGACTACAGGCATGGGCCACATTCTAGCAAATTCTTGTCTTTGGGATGCCCTGAGGTGGCACGCTGGGTGGGGATTTTGGCAAAGGCAGAAGCCACGGGGAAACCTCACTTGTCTACTTTAGCCGCCCAGTCACCTGCAGACACTCACCAAGTTTCCCTTCCAATTAATTCATAGACGTAGGGAAGCTACCTAGCTCCTCCCTCAATTCTCTACTATTTTATGTCGTGTTACAGCAAAGCTCTCCAGAGTACGGAGATTCTCCCGTCACTAAAATGAACACACTTTCATAGATCATGAAGTGCCTTTTTGTGCACTTATTTCTATGCCGCTGGCCAGGGCAGCAGACGTGGAGAGCACAGAGAGATAGGAAAGAAAATGGCACAGCCCCACCTGGAGGTCTTGTGTGGCTGTAGGATTTCAGAATTTACACTGTCTCCAAGAACACAGGTATTTTAGATAAAGGTAGAGCTGAGAAGATATGCTGCGGAGGGCGTAGCCCTGGAATAATATGCACGATCTCTTATCCCTCCACATCCATCTGCAGTTGTGAATCCGGCCCGGATGCAGCCACCCCTTAGAGCAACCCGCCCTGCTGCTCGTGCCCTGCTGTGCTACTGCCTCAGTGGCTTCCTGCTTGGTCAAGACCACACCTGCTGATGTCACAGCTGAGGCACATCAAAAAGGCTGCCTGATTCAAAGAAAGCTGCCGGTAAATCATAGAACATGGACACTTCCACCTCGTGCTCTTGTGGGACTTTGGGAACCAAACATAAGCACCTATGGAAAACACACGGCGGTCTTGAAAGGCTGTGGTCTTTATCAGAAGGACTGACGGTCTCTTATGTCAGTCCTACTCTGCAGGCTTGCTAAGACGATGACTGAAAGGGCTCTTGGCTTCTGCTTTAGAATCTGTCGTTTATGTTTTGAAGCGTTGTGAGCAAGCCACATGGCAGATTGCAGGGTGAGGGGGACGAACCTGGGCCAGGAGCCAGGTGTGTTTCTCTACCCCCTTCCCTGACTTACAGCTGGAACTGGGCTCAGTGGTTTCAGCCTCATTTGCTAAGAAGGGCTGGGTGTGTAATCTTGGCTGCATCTTAAAATCCCCAGGAGCTTTTAAGACACATTGACACATAAGTTCTAACTCACGTGAATCGAAAACACATCTCTGGGGCTGGGCTGAGCAAACGCATCTTTTTAAGGCCCCTCAGGTGATTCCGTCTCAGAGACGTTGAAAACCAGTGGGTTAGGAGCTCCGACATCTACTTCCAGATCTGTGATTATGCCATTATTAAATACAGTTGGCCATCACATAGATTTTATGCTTTAGCCTGTTTTTTTTCCTTTGGTATACTAAATAAAATCTTTTGAGCTGTAGCTCCAGTCCTCAAAATAACGGTTGTCACCATACTGATGTTAAACATTAGTGCATTTGCTTAAAAGGGACTTGAAAACTTCTTATCGCACTGCCATACTACAATCATTAATTAATACGAAAATCAATAATTGGATTTTACAGCAGGAAATTAGGCAGGAAAGTTGAAATTCATAGACCAGTTCAATGGAAGACATTAAAATGTACTGTGTGATGCCCAATATTCTATGCTGTTTCATGGTTCATTGGTTTCTAATCTATTGTAATGGCACACATAGTTAAAAAGCCTATTTTTTTGGTTTGATAGTTGAAAAAACAACAATCTTTTAATGTAAGAATTCTTTTTTTCATAATCCTAATTTTAGAGTCTGCACATATTCTATTGAATTGCCAAAATGACTTTAAAGAGTCCGGTACATGCAGGGAATATTAAAATTGCAATCATTATTTTAATACCATCTTCTCCCCCTCTTCCCTTCCCAAAGGTATAAAGACATAAACATCATCTGCTGCCAAATAAATCCTGGAATTTGAGGGTGATGCTGGGAAGGTATGAAATTAGAAGGAGGCATGTTGCTTTTGCACTTTCAGATCAATGGCTGAATTCCAGACCCGGGAAGCCTTTCAGATCTGCATGTATTTGTTTCAACAATTGCTGTTCGTCTGCCACACCAGGACCTGGGACGCCGCAGGGGAACTTGCAGCTTTTCTTGCTCACTTCAAGAAATCAACTGTAACAAACCTCTTCCAGAAGACTACAGCATCCATATTTCCACAATAGTTAGATAAAAGTTAAAGAACTGTTCCTTTTGTGAATATTCACAGTCCGCTGCATATAACCGTTTAGGAAAACTGAACCCTATAAAGAGCGAGAGTAGAGGACTGTGGTGAGAACGGAGGGATCGAAGGGAATCAGCTCGCTCGGGGAGCCGTCCCCAGGTGGCAGCAGGAGTACCTGGGGATAAGCGGATTGCATTCTCCAGGATCCAGGGGATTGATGTCACAGTTCTCATAGTCAAAGGTTCCATTCCATAAGTGCTTTGCCAGCTGAAATGCTATTTTTCGTTGTGCTAATGTGACTTCTTTCCCATGCCATACGTAAACTTCACTACCAAAATCAAACACCAGTACCTGGGAGAAATGGCACAAAAGAATTTGTTAACTTCAAGAACGCGCAACAGTTGAATCAGGGGCAACAGGGTCTCTGTTGACAGCAACTCAAACGAAGGAAGACAGAAATCCCAATGGGGCGACCAACGCAGACACAAAAACGCCAGGAGATCTCAGCTGGCACTGCCCCGCCAAGCCAGCCTCTGCCCTGGGGGCATGATTCCTCCTCCCAGCGTCCTAAGTGGCCAAGATAATGTTCTCTCCTCTGAACTCTCAAACTGCTAACAACTTGTGATTCACAAGAGTTCTTTAGGTACATCGTCCGGTCGACTTCCTCCCTTTCTCTGCTGTTCCTCCCAGTCTCATGTGCTCATTCATTCACTTAATATATACATAGAGGCCACTTCATATACACCAGGCACTCATGGTCCAATGGTGTCTTCCCTCCTGTACACAATTCCAAAATCCTTAAGGGCAAGGATCAGATCATAACAATACGCACAGGAAGGGTTGATTACGAAGTGTTTGCCGAATGAATACATGAATGTAATGCTATTTCTTATTTTCATGGTTCATTTTATTCTTTCTCCTAGAATGATTTCTCCCTTCACTTCCAGCAATTCAAAGTTTGCTTAACTCTAAACTGGGCTCAATTTCACTTTCTATGTAAAATTACTCCTGAAAATTTCTTTTTCTGTGACTTTTCCTTCATGTAAATGTCCATACATATCACACAGTCAACCTTGCTCCAGATTACACTCCTTGTAATACTCTTCTGCCCAATTAAACTTAAAAGCCTGTGTGTCTTCCACTTTCTCAACACTTAGCATGCTTAATGGTACTGGAAATGTATGTAATTAATAAATATTTACTACTGTGACAGGACAAAAACAGCACATTAATTGGGAAATCCATAAATTACATATATGTGCATCTAGTGTTCCTCAAACTTAAGGACTTAAAAATGTTTTATTATAATGTTTATGCAAAATGCAAAAGATAGGGCTAAGTAATATTTGTATTTTGCCTAAGACATAAAAGCCTTCAATGATCCATGCCAGCTCTAAATGATATTCTGGATTCCATATTAGCATTTAAGATACCAGTCATGGTTTGAAATCACAAATATCCTTTAAAAA